>NC_031781.1:18248898-18294666 GCF_001522545.3 Parus major
CTGAGCAGTGAGCTCTGCAGGGATCTCTGCAGATCCTCTAATCCATCAATCCCAAGCAGTGAGCTCTGGAAAGCACCAGGCAGAGATCTCTGCATCCCCATCCCTGTCCCCACCCCTGCCTCCCGCTCTCTGCAGGGAGGATGGCTCACTCTGATGACAATTGCTCGTGCAAAGAAGGCTCAGCTCAGCTTTCAGCCTCAAATTTTTGTGTGCTGAAGGCAAGTCAGAGGATGGATTTCTGCAGTGCTTTGCAGCATTATGGTAATGCATGAATTTTAAAAAATAGCAGGAGATGGGGAATGGAAATGGGGCTGATGCCAGCACAGAATTCCGGGCTCTGAGGCGCTTCCAGCCGGTGCCTCTGCTCTCTGCTCAAGCTGCTCTAATGCTGGTCTGGGTAGCCAAAAGCAGTTTTTGAGCCAAACTTTCAGTCTGAATCCACTGGGAGGAAGGGGCTAATGGGAAAGGAGACAATATCCTGCAATGGATGTGAGTGGATGCAGTTCCAGCTGATGGGAAAGGCAGAGCAAGAGCTGCAGAGCTCCACCGAGCGCTGCCCTGGGTGATGTCAGTCCTTCAAAGATGGATTGAAGCTTTGGAGGGGAATGGGGCAGCAATGAGCTATCTGGGTATAATATTGCAGATTTTGTTGGGATTTAAGCAGGCCCCTGCACTCCACAGTGGCCACGTTTTGCATGTCAGCTCTCAAAATTCGCAGCTGAATCTTTGTTTTGTGACATTTAGCATCACTCTGCTTCAGCAAAGGTTGTTGCTTTTTTTTTCCCAGTGCCTTCCTGACCTGTCTTGAAAGTCAGCACTGCCATCAGTCTGGGCTGACACACAGAAAATTGTGACATATCGACTTTTACAAGGGGTGCCACAACATGAATAGATGAGAACTTGGAGCCTGGATTTTCCATATGAAAGGAAGTGTCAACAAAACAGAGGAAAGTCCCCATACTTCACCCAGTTAATGAATCCCCCTTGTCCACATGCATAATTCAGTGCTCTGCAGAATGCATCTCCTGAGAGAAAAGAGGTGAGCTAAATTAAAACTTTTAACCCAAAATTTATCTTTTTTTTTTTTTTTAATGTGAAAGCTCATTGCTTAAAATTCTGAAGGAATGAAGTTAATTGGTTTGAGCTGTGTGCTGCTCTGGGAGGGGAGACTTGAGATGAATCACAACAATTTGCATTTTCTTGAAGAGTCAACACAATGTTTCTTGTCAGAGCTTCTTAGTTTTAAAAATCATGAATTGTCCTTCTTCTGCCACTTTCTGGGGAGCACAGAATAAGTGAGACCGGATGAGACCTCAGGAGGTCATAAATTCAACCTTGAGCTCAAAGAAATTCAGCCAGGAGCTCTGACAAGTTTATCCTGCATTTCTCTGCACAGCATTCTTTTTCTTAAAAAAAAGGAGGAATTTCTTACCCTTATTACACATTATCCTTAATTATGGAGTCCCTTCGTGTTCCTCAGCAGTCCCTGAACTAAAGGAACCCTGGTACAACAGATGACCACACAGAAATCCTGCTGAGACAAAGGTGTGGCACTGGGGTGACCCCACACTCACCTGCTGGGAATTCCTCATCCAGGAGGTTCCTCTGGATGGATTCTTCCTTCTTTTCCTGGAGGAAAAAACTCCAGGTGCCCATTCCTAGGACAAACCAACTGCCCTGTCCTGTTGGCCAGAAGCTTTAGAATTCTAAATAAAATGGCTCACTGGGACTGGTTCAAACTTAAAGCTTTAAAAAAAGTTTATAAACTTCAGCCAAAATTTGCAGAAGTGTCCTGAGTTTGTCGTGCAGAACCAAGGAATTTCTAGAAAAGCCTCTTTCCCCTTTCTCAGCTGGTTTCTAGTCCCACAGAGCCACTCAGGGCTGTCATACCCTGAACAAATCCATAGTGAGAGCACTAATTGACTTTGGCTGATTAACAACTGACAAGTGCTCAGTGGTGCCGAGCACTGAGCAGAGCCGGCTCCAAAATTGCAAATGCTCAAATCTACCAGAGCTGTCACCAACTGGAATTTTTCTCTGGCAGTTCCAATGCAGAGGTCAAAAAGGGAAGCAGCAGAGCAGCGTGAGGAGCAGCTCAGTTTTGCTGCACAGTTGATTTCTGGCCTCTGGGAAAACATTTCCTGCGGCGCCCCACAGACAAATTTTCCTAACAGCACGTGTTAATTCCATAGCTGATCCCAGCCATACCAAGTGCAAGTTGTTTCCTTTCAAGAGTCATCATGCATGGAATTATTTATTATTGTATGGAAGTGTTTTAATGAAATAATGGTTGTCTCAATGCCCTAAAGCTGTAGGGTCATTTAAATGCAACTGTCAGATGGGAAGAAAAGCCACACGCTGCTTGTAAAACTGCAGGACTTGTTAGATTAACATTTCAGCCTTCTAAAGTAAGTAGATTTGAGAAATGAATCCAATATAGAAAATTGGATGTTGAGAACAGCAGAGTTGAGTATTTATGAAATGTCACTTCCCCCTTAGAAATACAGACAAGTGGAGATGAATATTTGCTTTCTTATCCCATTTCTGAGGATGGCTTTGACACCAAGTAGAGCAGAAGTGCTGCAGCTCAGCAGCTCACTGGGGGAACAAAGCTGGGGGGCTTTTCTGTGCTGTACCAGCACTGCAGCAGCAGAATCACAGAATCAGCACCAGCAGGGTTGGGTAAGACCCCAAGATCATTAACTTGTCCAAGATTTGGACAATACCCAATGCCCACTGTGCCATATTTTGCTGCCACGTTTTTTGAGCACCCCCAGGGATGGTGACCCTGCCATGACCTGAGGCCATTTATTGCCATCCCAGCCTTGTTCCCTGGGAGCAGAGCCTGATCCCACCTGGCAGAGCCCAACCCCAATCTCCTGGCAGGGAGCTGTGCAGAGCCAGAAGGGCTCCCTGAGCCTCCTTTTCTCCAGGCTGAGCCCCTTCCCAGCTCCCTCAGCCTCTCCTGGTGCTCCAGACCTTTCACCAGCTCCACTGCTCTTCTCTGGACATCCTAGGCCACTGGAGATCCACCAGTTTTAATTCAGGAAGAAAAAACAATGTTTCTTGGTGTAAGGAGTTGGGAAAATGCTGATAGAGGTCAAAAAGGGAGTTTCTAATAACCAGCTCCTAAGTCAGGGGCAGTAGGTGCCTGAAGGTGAAGGCCCTAAACATAGCCCAAAACCTTGGAAATATTACCATGTCCACAGATTTCTTTTCCCTGCTAACCTCAAGCAGTGATTACTGGGAACAAGCCATGATTTAGCTTGCCATTAAAAAAAAAAAAAAGAAAAAATAAAAAAGAAACTTTTAAAAATATATTTTTGTTTCCATTGCATGAACACAAATCCACCTGAAAATTCCTGGTGATCCCTCACCATCCCAGTTCCACCAGAACCTGGCTGGTAACTACTTGCAAGCTTCATTTCCATACAAAAGCAAACTGGGAACAGCAGTCAGTGGTTTCCTGTTAATAAACAAACACACAAGACAAGATCAATTAGTCAAAATGATGTGACTCATTTGTCATTTACAGACGAGCTCAACCACATGAGGATTGTGCTCATCATCCAAGGATTTGGCCTTGTTCTGCTCACAGCTCTTGAAAAAAGACGTTTAAAATCAAAAACTCAATGATCTGTGCACCCACAGAGCCCTGATAGAAAGAATCAAGGGTTTGGCTGCTCGCTGTCTATGGGATGTATTTTCCTTCATCAGAAATAGCTGCATTACTCATCTCCACATTGTCCACATCCCTGAGAGAAATTCCAAATCATCCCTCAGCAATTCTCCCCTCTCTGATCTCTCTGGCACCTCTAGAAGAAGAAAAGCAATAAAATGAAAACCTTGAAGTGGTGGGTGAACCACTAAAGTGCATCCCCACCTTCAGGATCCATCACAGTTTGGTCTGATTAAACCATGGCAATCAGCAAAATCTCCCTTTGGATTGTCCCCCTGCAAATCTGGGATTCGAGGTGCTTCAGCCAGCAGCATGCAAACAGATTTTGCCAAAAAATACGGTTTAAACTTATATTAATGAAGAAGGAAAAGAGCAGGAACAGGAACCTGGTCAGGTGGGTGAGCAAACAGAAATGAAATAAATTAATTTGTTGGCATGTGAGGCAGCACAGGCACAGATTTGACCTTGGAATAACATTCTTGATGTCCTCCACATCCATGGAGTGGGAAATAAGGGGAAACCACAGGGCCACACCCATAGTATTTATGTTGGTTTGAATCTTATTAGTAGTATTAGCATTAGCATTAGCATTAGCATTAGCATTAGCATTAGTATTAGTATTAGTATTAGTATTAGTATTAGTGTTAGTGTTAGTGTTAGTGTTAGTATTATTCCTGAGGAATTAACTTTTTTTTTCCCCAATCCTGCCAAGACATAGATCCCAAACAAATCCATTTTCCCTTTCTCCCCTGTCTCCCAGGATTAGAGGGAGAACAGAAATTTCATTTCCCAAAAGTCAGAATTTTACATGCTGGAAAACCTGACGCATTCTTCAGGAAATCTTTGTGAATGCCCTAAACCTTTAGAAAACATGAAATGCACAGAATCCTCCTGTCCGAGGCTCTCTGCTGCCCCGGGCTATGGTTGTGGGATGTCATTAAACCACAGAATCCCAGGACAGCTTGCACAGGAGCCTCCAAGTCTGGCAAACAATTCCCTCCGAGCTGAAAGCTTCAGTGCCACCAGCCCCAGGCTCCCTGCTAATGGAGAGAGCGGAATTGCAAATGCAGAGCGGGTCAAGGGAAGGGGAGATTGCTCCGAGCCTCCCTGGACTCCTCCTCAGATTCCTCCTAAGTTTTCAGGGCAGCCAGAAGAAAAAGGCACAAATTGCAAGGTCAAGCTTTGAGGTGTGCTCATCAAGCTGAATTCCAGCCAAGAAGGGACTGGGCAGTGCTGTAGGAATGGGTTTGGAGGAATTTTTGGGGGTGGCATCACCTCTGTTCCCTGTTCCTGAAGCACCTGTAGGTACAGCCAGGGATTTCTAAGGAATTCCAAGAACCATGGACAGCCCCATGCTGTCCCATCCTAAGCAGGAGTGTTTAATCTGCCCAGCTGATCCCCCTTGGAAATCAAATTAAAGTCCTGCTAATGTGGAGGAGTTTAGAGAAAATCTCCTGTTGGTGTTTACAGACTAAAGAGCAGAACTTAATTATAGACAACAGCCTGACTAAGGACATTATATAATGAGGGAAAGACATTTATAGAGCCCATCTTACAACTCCAACAGTAAGAACTTGATGATAGAGAAAATTTAAAAGGCCAGAAAACGCTTTAGGAAGATGGTAAAAACAAGTGAAAAAGCAATAGACTGAGATGTCCTCTGTTCCACTTCCTTTGTGCTCCCAAACAACAGGAACCAGGTTCTCTCACTGTCACATCTAGAGCAGGATGACAACAAACAAGGCAGAAATTTCACTTCAGGACCCACCTTGAGTTATACAGCTATGAAAAAATCATTTTATCTCCTTAGCAACACTTGCCAACCACATTGAGCCATTAATGGCATAATTGTTCAACCACCACAACACGCTTTGTTGGCTTTGAGATATCAAAGAAAGAACAGGAATCCCTGCTAACAGCATCATCTAGCAGTGGGTTGATTAAACAGAAATGCACAGAGAAAAACCCAGCTGAAACCACAGAGAAAGCAGTTGGGATATGGTGTTTATTGTGATTATTCCCATTCCCCTTTTAGCCATGATGTGTCTGGACTGGGATTCCAGGTACAAATACCTGCCAGAGAAATCCCTGACCTTATCCAACCACGTTTTCACCTCTTCCCTGGTAACACAGAGCTCTTTCCTACGGACAAATTGTCAATTAAAGAAAAGTGATCAAACAGCAATTAGGGCAGGATTATTCATTCTGGCAGTGGGTGACATGAAAATGTAAAACAAAACCCCAAACCAGCTGTGGTATAATGAAGATAATTAGGATATTATCCATGGTATTCATATCTTTGCATCCATTAATGCAATGAAATGGCTGGATTTTGGTTTGGGAGAGCTCTGCTGGCTGCAGGAAGTGTTGGCTTTGTGATTAAGTCAATAGATGCAGAAAGAAGTTCAATTCTTGGTCTTGTTAGAGTGTTCATTTGTGAGCCTGGGCTGATCTCTGTGGCCTGGACCCCGTCAGCAGCTCCTGCCTCCCTGCTGCCACTGGGAGAAGCCCAAGGAATTATCCAAAAGAGCCTGATTTATAATTATCTTTTGGGATAACCCCTTGAATTTTCCCAAAGATCTGGGAGTTCCTTCTGTCATTGGGGTTTTCCTGTAGGACCTGGACTCTGCTCTTTCTTGTGGTGCTGAGGGAGATGTTTTATTCCACTTCAGCTTCCCTTGGATATTTGTTCTTTGGGGGAGGTGAGTTTTCCAGGCCAGGCTTTGTTTCCATCTCTCTGTTTCCATCTCTCCTGCACCAGAACTCCAGTCTCTTTATTCCATTATCCCAGCCCTCCATGGCTGTAGTAACAGCACCAGGAATTCAAGGACCATCTGTCCAAGTGTAACTCATTCCCTGCCCACTCAGCTCCACAGTCTGTCAAAAACACCCAGCTGGGAAAAGGAAACCAGAAACCTCTACTATGAAAAGTGCTCGAATTAACTGGATCTCCTTGACAGAATTGGGTTGAGGAATGACTGCACTGGGAAGATCTGGAGGGGCAGAGATTTCTGCTGAGGCAGCAGTGATGGACATTTGGCATGGTCAGGAGACAGGGAAGGTTCTCCCCTGGTGTTGGAACACCATCCCAACATTCCTGGGATCTGGGATGAGAATATTGGTGAAGAGCTGGGATGGTGAAAACTCTCTTTGCCCAATCCTTCCGTTTTCCTGTTTCTCTGTAGCGTGAAAAAAAGAGAACATTTGGCCTTCTGGGTGTAGATTGAAAATTGTCCGAGCATTCTTTCTTTGAGGCTTCAAGTCAAAAAAAAAACAACAATACATTAAAAAATTCCCTCCCTGCAATATTTGAGGGGATAATAACTGTTAAGAGGAAAACAAAGCAAGGAAGCAGGCAGATCCATCAACAGGGAGCCCAGATCAGAGATTTGAGCCAGCTCATCTTTTCTATTTTTGAGAACAAATATTCAGGACTTTCAATACTTTCTGTTATAATGGGTATTCTCTTCATGCTTTTTTGCCTTGCTAGGGACATACAGCTTTCTTTCAGCTTTCATTTCCAATTTTATTAAAAAATAATTTATTTTTCCATTTTCTGTTCAACAGTGTCAATCAGGTTTTGCAGTTCTGCTCCCTTGCTCTCATAATACACCCAGCAGCAGGAATTCCAGAAGTGCCCAAGCCCCACTGGCAGCTCCCAGTGGTAATGTTTGATCTGTTTCAGGTGAACTGAAAACTCATTTATAATCAAAAAACCAAGAGACACCTGGAATGGAAACTTATTCATTCGGAGCTCTTTGAAACAATCCTTCAGTGGGTTTGAACAGACTGGAAACAGCAGAATCTGAGGCATCCAAAATTGTTTTCCATTTCCTGTGAGCCACAGGACAGGATTACCCTGGAAAGTCCTTTTTCCTAGGACAAATTCTGGTGCTCGGTGCCCACAGCTCCTTCACTGCTGCAGCAGTGTCAAAGGTCCCCACCTCACTCATCCCTTGCTCCCCCAAATTCCCAGTGGTTTCTGCTTGCACGGGGGGGGAATTTTGACCCCAAAAATCATTGCCTGTGGCTGTGCTGAAAGGTTCAGCTGAAAACAAAAAACCCACATTGCATTTAGGAATCACAGAAAGGTTTGGCTCGGAAAGGAACTTAAAACTAATTTATTTCCAACCCCCTAGCACAGACAATTTCCACTATCCCAGATTGCTCAGATCTCCATCCAACCTGACCTTGAAGACACAGACTCAGTCTGGCCATTGAGAAATTTTGCTCTTGATATTATCTAAACCCACCCACAGGAGAAAAAAACCTCATATCCTTAATATTAATGTCCTGTTGACCGAGTTAAGATGGGTTTTGGGTGGGATCTCACCAGACAACACAAAAGAGCCGTGGGTAGAAAAGCATTTTCTCAGGCTGAGGCACCAGAATTCCTGGTCCTTCCTCCCGCCCTCGCTCGGTTCCTCGCTCTGGCTGTAACTCCAGGGCTGCGCCGTAAATTGGATCAGCCAATGATCCCAGTTAAAAAAACAGAACCTGAAGGTTTGTTGTGCTCTGAGTTCCTTAATCCGGATAATTCCATCTGTCCTGCTCGCAGCAAACCCCCAAAGAGCGGGATCTGCCCGCTGGAGGCAGGGCAGGAGCCGAGGGGAAAGCCTTAAAGCAGCTTTGCTGATGGCAGAAATGTTTGTGCAGCCTCTCCCCGCGGTTTGAAGAGCCATTAAAGCCCCGTCATCAATGCAATTCTTAATTATTTGCACTTCAGTGCTTTATGCAGATAAACTCATCAGCACTTGAGACGCTCCTGTCATCGGCTCGCTTGGAAATTGGGGATTTGTGACACTGGGGTTGTCTCTCATGCTGAACCCAGTCACTTTTGAACGAGATTTAATCTAAGAAAATCAGCTGCTGGCCTTGGATGTTCCTTCAAGTTGGTTTTTGGCTGCTTACAGGTGTCAGTTAAGGGAATTTTCCTTTATTTCCCTCCCTGGCAGTGCCCAAGGCCAGGTTGGACGGGGATTGGAGCAGCCTGGGACAGTGGGAGGTGTGGAACAAGGTGATCCTTAAGGTCCTTTTTAACCCAGCCCATTCTCAAACTCTCTGAATATCTGCAGGAATGAAAAATGATACTCCCTAGCAGTCCATGCTGTTTCATCAGTAAAATAAACTCTAATTCAGAGTTCTGGAAAGAGAAAGAAGTCTCCCATGATGCTGCATGTCAGTTTTCATCCATACATAGGAATATCAACAGAATTTATCCTTCCCCACAGAAGATTATCACACAAAACCAGAGGTAATTAAATTATTTCTGTCACCCTGCTCTACACTGTGGTGCCTCAGGTCCCAGATGGCATAACCCCTTTTTCCTCTTTAAATCAGCCCAAAATCATCACTGAACTGAGCCTTTTCCACTCCTGGGAATTCCCACAAGGCACTGGAGGGATGGACCTGCTGAGGAAACAGTCCACAGGGTAAAAATTGCTCCAAAACACATGAAAATGGGTTTATTTTGTAGGGTTCATGCTGATATTAGGGTCTGAAATCTTGCAAGAATTCTGCCTCCCCTGTAAGTGAAATCTGTGACCATCAAGATCACTTTTGATGCCAATCCAGCCAAATAAAACTTTCCTGTTATCACACAGGAAGAGCCAGTTCAGGAATCATCACTTAAATTTTCTTTTCTACCTTACTGTATTTATCTTCAGGGTGATCCTCCAGTATTGACCTGTTGTAAGACACACTTGCTTTGTTTCAGGATGATTATTTGCAAGAAAAAATTTCAAAAAATAAAAAAAAATAAGGTAAGACCTATCCTTTAGTGTTCTTGCCTCTCTCATTTAACTTGTAATTGCTTTTATTGACAATTTCTTCTTCCTTCCCCAGAGTAGTGAGGTCATTAAACAAATCTGACTTTTTTCTGTACAAAATGATAATTTAACTGATTAAAGCACTTGAATTGTCAATACACTTCCATGAGAGATTCCCATCCCACACACCACACTGGGATTTTGTTTTCATCTGAAGACATTTCAGAGTGTTTAATGACAAATAGGACACTACTGGCTTCTTCCTTTTCTCAGGTTTTGTATCCATCTCTTCAGAAAATTGCACTTGTTGTCATTAAAAATGCAACACAGCTCTGTCGTTTTTCTAAGCAGGTGTTATCAGCTTCACACTGTCACTTGCACATTACACAAACACTGGCACAAAACAGTGACAGGACTAAAGTGGCCTCAAGTTGTGCCAGGGAAGGTTTAGATTGGATATCAGGGGAAAATTCTTCATGGCAAAGGTCATCAAGCACTGAAATATTTAATTTCATTATCTTAGAAATGTTTTCTGCACTGAAACAGGGGACAGAGAAAGCTTGGGGCAGGTACAAAACTCGGTTTCCTTCCCATTTTCTGCATGGAAAAGAGCAGCAAGCCTCCAATGGTCTTTTTAACATGGGCTGGAAAAAGAGAGTTTCCAAGCAATCCTGTTGTCACCTTGCAAGCCCAGAATATTCTGGAGGTGCCTAAAGAGAAGCTGTTTCACACAGAGTTTTATCCTGCAGCCACCTTTCACTCATCCTGGTCTGTACTCACAAAGAGGAATGAGCTAAGGTTGAAGGAGTTTGGGGTAAATTGGAGAAAATCCCATGGTTTTCCACAATAACTCCATGATATCCCAGAGGAGCAGCCTCCAGAGCCACTCTTCACCCTATCCCTGTCACCCTTTATTTTTATGTCCCTTCAATTTGACCTTCAGCAGCCGAAGCCTGGAAGAGACATTTTGGAAACATCTGCTCAGAAACCTCTTTTATTCCTGCAGCTGGGAAGTTCTCCTCAACTTTGCTACCTTTTTTTTTATTTTTTTAATCCCCAAATCTTTATTTCTGTACTTTCTAAAGAATAGATTTTATGACTCGAGTTTCCTTTTTGAAGTTTTTTTTTCACTTCTATTTATATTCTTGAAAAAAAAATGAAATTACTCTTCCATTTTCACACAAAGTATTTAATGGAAGAGTGAAGTGAGCTCCTGTTCAGCTACTCCAGGAGTTCTGGCAAAGCTTTCAAACAAGGGGGAGGCTTATTAGATGCTAAATGAGTTTCATTTCTAATTGAAAACATTTTCTGTCTTGTTGTTTTAATTCAAGTCATTAGCTGTACCTGAGTCTAAATTAGCAACATTTTCCTGAACTTCTGAAGTATTTTTAAACTCTCTTTCAAATTCCTTTATCTGAGTGTATCTCGTGTGCCATTTGTAATGGTCTGCTGTATTCATTAGATACTGGGAGCCATCTGTTAGAAATTTGCTCAGAACAAATCCAGTTTGAGCAAGAGAAGGAGGCACAACTCTGACTTTCTCTGAGCTAATAGCTCAGATTTTGGTGAAAGGGTTTGGAATCAGCTGCACTTGAGATTTTCACCCTGTTTTGAGAAGACAGCAATGGTGGTTAATTAAAATAAGACATTTCTTTAGTCTCCAAAGAATATTTGTAAATCACAGATGAAATTGGAAGTAATTTATCACTGATGCTCTACGAAATTCAGCTGTAGATCCATCTGGCCATGGTGCTTTAGGAGGCAATATTGCTTGCAGGGCACTTTTTATTGCTTCTCTCTCCTGGGGGTTATCTAAGTATTGCCTTGATAATGCTGGCAGCTCTATTTCAGCCACAAAATAATAAATGGCTCCTATTTCTACTGTATGTAATTCATAACAAGGAGAAAAAAATTCTTCATTCATTTGTCTCCTTTAACTTTTTGCATATAACCTCTTCCAAGCTGGGTTTGTTATTCTTTAGGTGGCTGTGGGAGATGTGGGCTCTGGGACATTCACCTGCCTTTTGTGCAGAGCCAAAATTAAATAACAGCAGAGTGGAGCTCATTTAAGGAGTGAACCAGACAAATTTTTGGTCTGATACAACCTTGAGCTGCATTCCTTAAGCTTGGAGTTGAATGGAAGGATTGATTCTGGATATATTGATTTTAGCACATTGAAATACATTCAGGAATAGAGGCTGTGCTTAGTGTTGTCAATGAACACAAGTTAATGACCCACAAACATTTAGGTTTGTATTTTTTGAACAAATAGAAGTCTGACCAGATGAGTTTGAAGTCCAATTAGGGGTTGCACAGAGGTGGTAGCTTGGAAAAACACAAGTTTTCAAATTAAACATTGCTTTGATGCCAAACAAGCCTGGATCATAGAATCCTGAATGGTTTGGGTTGGAAGCACCTTAAATCCCACCCAGTGTCCCCCAGCCATGGCAGGGACACCTCCCACTGTCCCAGCTGCTCCAGCCCCAGCTGCTCTGGGAATTCTGTGCCAGGGCATCACTGCCCTCACAATTCCCCCCAAAATCCCATCTAAAGCTACACTCTTCCAGTTCAAAGCCATTCCCTGCTGTCCTAACACTACATCTCCTTGAAGGAGTCCCTCTCCAGCTCTCCTGTGCTGACACCACTGAAGATTTGACCAGGAGAGCTCTGCAGGCAACCCAATTTTACCCAATATTCTCTCCCTGCCCTTTCCTCCCATTCTGCCCTGACAAACACAGTAGGAAATGTAAAAAATGAAGAATTTCCTGATAAAAGGAGCATTTTGGTACAAGATACCAAGTTTTGATAGCAGAGAAACACTGCAGAGGTGAGTGCTCAGGGAGATTTAAGCCGAGCTTATCTCACACCCAGTGAGAGCCCCCGTGACCCTGTGATGGCACCAGGCTCCAGGAGCCCTCTGCTCTGGGCTCAGCGCTTCCAAAACCTATTCCTGGTGTTCACCTGGACTGGTTTCCATAGAAAACCTGCTCTGAAAAGTAGCTCAGGTAAAGATTTTTCCCCTGCCTGCAGTTCAGGGGGAGGAATCGTTCCCAGAGGTCCTGAGTGCTGTTTACTGTTTTTCCTGCTTTTCGATTAGATGTATCTGACAACTCCTGTTGCCAGGGTTTCATCCCACTCTGAGCCAGACACCAGGGTTACTCACTGGGGTATAAAACACATTTTCCAGGGCCAGCCTCTGACCCACAGCTGTCAATGAAATCTTCCAGTAAAACCCTTGGAAAAATCCAAGCCCTCAATTTCAAGGGAAGTTATTTGATTTTTAATTTCTAGCCATTTTCAAATATTACTAAAACAGTCACTCATCTGCTTCCCTATCCCTCCCCAACAAATCCCAGCCAAATCTGTTTTTTTAAAGTATTAATGCAGTGTAACTGTGTTGAAACCCCAGCACAAGCCCAGGAAGGAATATCAGGAGACCTGAGGTCAGATTTGTTCCTTCCCAGGCTGTTCACTTCCAGCCCAATGCTGTAGAATCAGATGAAAAGCAGAGGTGTGATTCATGTGTTCAACTCCAAATAAATAGAGGGATGTGCTGGAATATTAAACTCCAGAGGCCAGGGGCTGGTGGCAGTGCCAGGGATCCACAGCAGCTGAGCAGAGCAGAGGAGCAGAGCTCAGCAATGAGATTTGGAGGGAGTGGGGAAGCACTGGGACTGCTGGTGGGAGTTCCCCCTCTCATCCTGGTGTGTTGCCTGCTGATAAAGTGCCATTCCTTAGGAAAAGTCACGGAACAGCAAATCAGAGAATGAGAGGAGCTCGCTTGGGACTCGGTCTCTCCTCTGGATGCACATGAGCTCACATATGCAGTAACTAATTTTACAAGGGGTGTTACACACTGGAGAAGCCTCAAGGAGCTCTTGGATTGCTGCAAACCAACTCTAAATATGCTCCTTTGCATTCCAGAGACCAGTTTGGGTTTGGTTATATTCCAGTCCTTTAATCTTTCAATATTCATTAATATTTTCATGAATAATTTTTTGTACACCACTGAGATATGGGTGCTCTTCCTTCATCTGTCTCGACTTCCAGGCAAGCAAAGATATTTCCTATTTTTTAGTTATTATTCTACATTGTCAGTCATAAAACAAAAACTACCCATGTCACTCAGATGACCAATTCCTCACTGTAAATAGCAAATATTCAATAATTTCAGGAGTCTGCTGCAAACTGCCATGTGCAAGGAGAGGTCCTGCCTGGTAATTAACAACTGTTAATAATAAATACACCTGCAGCGATCCTGAGCAGATCACAGAAATCAGAAGCAGAAAAATTGTTCAGTTGCTTCAATAATTTATTTCCAAAGATTCAATCCATGAGTTCAGCTCGCTGTGTATGATTTAGATAAAAGGAGGGGGAAAAGAGATATTTGGAGTTTGAATGGATCTTACAAATGGGTTGAAACACCATTTTATTAAAAGATTTCTGTGAATGTGAAAATACTTTAATGTTACCATAGCTTTAATGATTTCAAGTGATTTTGCCTTTGCAGTTGGAACCACTGATTTTTAACATTAAGTCTCGGTTTTGAACTAAAGAAAAGCAACTGTTTTCCTATTCCCCCCGATACAGAAAAGAAAAATTGCAGTGTAAAGCAGGAGAAATCGAATCTGGAGAAGCAGAAAGCAAATCAAAATAATCACAAATGTATTCTTTTTCAAAAATGAGATTTATTAGCCAATCTCTCAGTGTTGTTAAGCTGGGTGGAGAGCAGCACTATTATTATGTTTTGCAGTACTTTTCAGGAGCGCTGGAAATCTACAGCTATGCAGAAATGGAGAAGCACAAACAGGAATAGCCACTTAAAATAATTCAGTGTGGCAGGGAAGGGCTGGATTGCACGGGGGGTTCATGTAGCAGCAGCTGTGGGATGGTTCTCCTGCAGAGACAGCAGGGAAAGGCTCGGGCTGTGTGTTTGCTGTGATGTACAGATGTCTCTCCACATCTGTCCTGGGTGGTTTGGGTGAAAGCAGAGACACCAAAGTGTCCCTGGATTGCAGGGTCGGGTGATGGATACGGACTCTGCTCCTCCGGTGGAACCTGTGGAGTTCAATCGTGGAGAGATGCTACTGGGGGCTCCTGAAAATCCCATTAAATTTATTGATGTGCTCTTTCTGTGAAGGGAGAAGATAAAAAATTTCAGGTTCTATTAAGTTATTCTCTAGAAAATTTAAAATTCAGCTGGGTAAGAGCTGGTGTAGTTAGTACAGGCTTTAAAAAGGGAACAGGCACCAAGACAAGTGGAAACGGCCTCAAGCTGCACCACGGGAAGTTTGGGTTGAATATCGGGAAACATTTCTTCACCTAAAGTGTTGGAAAAGGTTTTCCAAGGAAGCGCTGGAGCCACCAGTCCTGCGGGCGTTCAAATGGATTAGCGGCGGCTCGGCAGTGCCGGGGGAAGGGTTGGATTTAATGATCTTAAAGGTCTTTTCCAGGCTGAACGATTCCGTGCTAATGTCAGTACTAATGACCCTGTCATCTCCAACCCCTGTACTTTCCCCAGAACAATCTCAGTGTCCTCAGAAGGTTTGTTTTGCATGGTTTAGGGACAGATTTCCCTGCCTGTAACAAGGGTGAAGTGTTGGAGTCTGAGATAGAGTGTGTGCCCTTGTTTCTAATACTTAGTTCTAGGATTCAAAGAAACACTGAATTTCATATAATATGAAATTCATGAGCATGTTTTCATGGTGATACATGAAAACAAATGTTAAAGTTAGATAGGAAAAGTGTAAGTGTGTAGATTAGAAAGTTTTTTGAATCACTGGGTGAATGGGTTGAGGTTTAGAGTTTAAGGTAGTTTAGAGAGCAGGGGACAAGATGGAGGATTTAGGGTGTTGTCTCTTGTCCTTCTTCTTTCTTCTTCATGTTCTTCTCCTGGGGTTTTTGGGTAGTAGTAAGTGATTGGGTAGAAAATGCCGCAGTGCAGCACACAGATGTTGGGTCATTGGGTCACTAAGAAAAATAACTTAGTTGGCATCTGTTAATTGGGTAAATGGACATATAAAAGACCTTGAAGACCTTTTTTGGCCATTTTACCCCTTTTCTATCACAGTGCACTCAGCTCCTTGCACCCTGTAATGCTGATAAGAAAAGAATAAACAACTCAGTCTGGACAAGAGAACACTGCCTCCCTCATGTCAGTCTTCAGTTCAAAGGGAAAAAGAACCTAATCCAAAAGTCCTTAATGAGACAGCGAAGATAGAATTTTCTGTCCCAGAGAGAGGTGTGACAGATCTCCAAGGGACAGGTCCCATCCTGCTGTCCCTGTGACAATCGATTTGACATCAGTTTTGTGTTTGATCTCCTGGAGCAGAGTTTGGGGCTGGAAGGGATGGGCCATCACACCCAACTGCACTGGGGAGCCCCCTGGGAGCGGCCAAAAAGGCACCGATTGGGATTTCCAGGATGTTGTGCAGGACTCCAAGTCCTCGGGGCAGATTTCTGGACGTGGAAATGTGGGATTGCTCCAACACAACCCCCGTGGAGATCAGAGGAACGGCAGGGCTCCGGGCAGAGCCACAGACGGATTAAAACTGGAATATTTCCTGTGATGGAAACATTCCCCAAGGCCCAGCGGAACAAGGGGGATGAGAAGGTGCCAATGGATGGTGGGAGGTGTTGGCCACCTCAGCTCAGCCCTCATTCCCCAGCGGGGAGCACAAGATGGATGGATGTAGGGATTTCCTGACAGAAACTCATCCAGAAATAGTAGCTACTGGAACCTGGACTGAAAAAAAAGAATAAGGAAAATAATTGTGCTTGGGGCTCCTCAGCAGAGCAGAGAATGGCGAGAATGTCCTTGGGAAAGGGTGGGAATGGGAATCCATCTCCAGTTCCAATTTTCCCCGTGGACTAAATCATTCAGGAGAGAGGTAGAAAATCCCAGAGGAGCTCCAAGCAGTGTTTGGGAAGCAGTTTTCAACAGAATTCAACCGTTTTCTTCCAGCCCTTGCCATGTGTGGCCCTTTTTTGACTTCAGGCCCCACCGTTGTGATTTGCACACCTCTCACAGACATCCTTCATCTCATCCCAATGAGTGTGCATGCAAAACCAGAGCATTAAATTGCAAATGGGAGATTTAATTAAAATGTTCCCCTTTCTAAGATCAATAATCGAGGTAAAATGGTTTCACTTTCCATTGATATATCTGTTTTTTCCCTCATTTGAAACAAACTGTGAATTACACTTTCTAACATATTGCTTGCAAAAATGCTCCAAAAGCAAATTAAACCTTCTGTCAGCCTTTGATTCATTTTATATATTACATGGAATAACTTAACAGACATATTAGAATACAGCACAAAATAACATAATTAGGCAGAGTTTCATGTCTAGAGTTTGCAGAGTGTGGAAGAAACTTTTAAAGCATTTAACTCATTTAGTAAAACTCAAGTGCTACAGAGCAAATTGTGAGTATTTTGATCTATGTAGAGTTTGATTCCAAACTCTCAGCTCTCAGTGGAGCTCACTTTATATTTATAAAGTGACTTCTAATTTATATTCTGTGTTAATGTCAAGAAACTAAATCAGAAATCTAGAAGCAATTATACATAATAAGGTGGAAACAGTGGAATAAAGTCTGTCAGGTAGTTTCAATCAAAATCCATAACACTGATGCTATCTGAGCACTCTTCTCTCTGCACAGAGAACTTACAGCAGTCTTGAATTTTATTTATTTAAATTTTAATAATACTGGATCTCATGAGAGTTTTTTTAAATCTCAGAATTAGTACAAGACCTTCAATTTAATTTTGTGGTTGTGGGTCTTAACTAGGAATGTTTTCATTTCTGTGGGATTGTGCAAGTCCAGAGCTGAGCTAGAACCCATCTGGCACATCATTCCCACAAATAAAATCCTGGCTTTAGGAAAGTTCATTGTGAAAATCTGTCAATTTGTCTATATACAAAGATTCAATCTACAAGAATTCTACTGAGAATTTTTCAATATCTGGGGCATTTCATTATGAAAAATAAGGATTGCATGAGAGTATTCCTCATTCTGAGAGAAAAGAAAAGAGCTGGGAATAACGTTTATCCTACAGGACCGTCTCAGTCAGTGCTCCTGCAGTGATCCCTCTCTGTATTTGCCTTTGAGAAGTGTGAAGGGAGAGTTTGGGTGGCTCCAAGATAGGAGAAAGTGTTTCTTCTTCTCCTCTGCATTGTGAATACACCACAATCAAGGAGTGTTTGAGCGTCACTGTGTTTGAATTGAGCCTGGGGCGCCAGGACACAGGGAATGGCTTTAAACTGCCAGAGGGCAGGGTTGGATGGGATATTGGGCAGGAATTGTTCCCTGTGAGGGTGGGAAGGGGCTGGGATGGAATTCCCAGAGCAGCTGGGGCTGTCCCTGGATCCCTGGCAGTGCCCAAGGCCAGGCTGGACATTGGGGCTGGACACTGGGACAGTGGGAGGTGTCCCTGCCATGGCTGGGGTGGGAATGGATGATTTTTAGGTTTCCTTCCAGCCCAAACCTTACTGTGTTTTATCATTCCATTCATTCAAAACCTGCTGCTCAGTTTTACCCTCGGCCACAGGATGTCAGTTCAGTTTACACCTCGGGGCTCAGCATTTTTCCTGTGCTTTGCAGATCTGTGCTCTTCTCCCGAGTCCTGCACCGACCAAATCACATTTTTCCAAAGGCAGGAGCCATCCTGAGGTGCTGAAGGGATCCAGAATTCTTTACAAAAATCTATAATCACGTTTCCCTTCGCTACAGAGTGGATACAGTTTGCCTCTCTTCTCTAAAACTCTGATGCATGAAAAGAAGAAAGAGAAGAAAAGCAAGGAGAATAGCACAGCGATCACCCATGGCAAGTCTCCACGTTGTAACTTCAATGATGCACAATCTGTTTGCTATCTGAGCACTGTAAACAGACTAATACTTCCCGAAGTATAGGATAAATCAGCCATTTAGAAGCAGCGAAGAGAAAATGATGAAGCTCCAAGTGAGTTGTGAAGCAGAGAATAAGGATGTATTACACCACGGGAAACCATCAATATTTGTTTATTGTGTCAGTGTGAGGAATAAATCTGTGGGCTAATTTGTATTCTCTTCAGTTAATTCTATTTTTCCTGATACCTTATGGGGCTGCCTAAAAACAGAGGCCAGGCAGAATTAAAGGAATAAAAAGCCGTTCTGTTCATTGAAGGCCTGCAGGGACATTTAGGGCAGACAAAGCCCCCCAGGGGCTGCACCCAAAAATGGATCACAGGTTTTACACTTTTATAAGTTTGGTCCATTTGCATTTTGGGGGTTGATTTTCCAATTCCAGCTGCAGGAAATGAAGTCATTTAGCCCAAGTTTGCTGCCCCAAGTCCCTTTTGTTTCTATCTCTGGGGCCTGAGGCAGTGAGGTGTCCTTGATTGCCAGGCCTGGAGAGGAATTGCTGTGTCTGCCCAAAGTGGGGAAGCAGCAGCTGGCACTGGGTGTGGAGTTTGGAGTTCTGCACTAAAGATCTGCAGGGTTACACAGAGATGGGAAATAGAAAAGCTGAAATCCCAGAGCATCAACTCCCATCCAGGCCCTTCTCGAGGTGTCCCTGCCACACTCCTTGTCTCCCTAAGCACGGATTTATCTGAAAACATCAGGAATCTGGGCGTTATCACCGCATCCCGGGTTGGGTTGGATTGGCTTGGAAGGGACATTGAGGATTATCTCCTTCCAAGCCCCTGCCTGGTCCAACCTCCTCACTAAAGTAGTTAAACTTCATTAACAAATTGGCTCACTAAGTGTCTAATTGACCTCACTGAGCTGTCTCCTTTCACCGAGTTGCTCTTTTCACTCATGATGGATGTTTTTACAGCTTGATTAGAACTACAGAGTTTATCTCCAAACTCCTCCCATCCTCGATGGAGATGTTGGAGGTGCAGTCGCTCAGCACCACAAAACCCGAGCTTAACAAAGCGACCACTCAACAAAACAGAGTATTTGTCACTCTTTGGTCCTTTGCTTTTTCCCTCCTTATCTTCTTTTTTCCCCTTGGTGAGATTTTCAGTTCCATTTCTGAGCTACAGAGCGGATCTGCAGAAAAGCTGTTGGCTCCTGTTCCAATGGCTATAGGAAGTCAACATCTGGATGGCTGAGGGCTTGGAAAGAGAAAAGGTAGAATGTTGGAATTTAGAAGATTTTCAATGAGCTGAAAAGATCTCACAGGTTTTCATGAGACCAACAAGAGAACAGAATTAATTTTTCTTTGGTTATTTGAGTGAATGGACCGTTTTATGGAAACTGGGTGAGGAATCAGAGATAGCTCATTTAGTTTTCTGCTTCTCTCAAATTCTTCTGCCAACAAATATTACCTGAATTGTTTGTTCATGAAAGGTTTTTTATCAAGGTCTTTTTAAAACATTCATTTCAATATCCCGTTCTAAATGGCTGCAAAGGTTAGGAGGGTTTGCTTTGAATCCCACTATTATTTCTTCATCAATCATCCAATTTTTGGCCTTTAATAAATGTCTGCTTGCAGGAAAAAAAATTAAAAGTTGGATTGGTTCTAATCAAATTGGAGTAAAGATGTTCTAGGAAAGCAAAGAAAGCAAACACAAAATAAACATGGAAGCAAAATTGATCTACATCAAATATGTTATAGGAATCTTTGGAATAAATGGGGAAAAGAGAAAATAAAATGTTTTCACTGTATTAGGCATTTATTAAATTGCAAATTTCTTGGTTAGTGACATCCAACTGTGGCTAAAGGCTTTCAATTCATATCCAAAATCCTTTGAGCTCCAAATATATTCCTCTTTCAGTCCATGTGCAGGTAATTAAGGAGAGTGGGGAAAAGTGGAGAACTATGAGTAAATTTAATTAATTAATGGATAGGTGGTTTTACACTTCAAGAAGATAATCCAGAATGAAGTGACTGCCTTCAAACAAATACTGATAGACACTGAACTTTGTTTTTTTAACTGTAAATTATGCCCATTTCTGAAAAGGCAGCAAACAAGAAATGCTTCAAGACGGAGCTGTCTCCAAGGGAGCCTTTAAATATGAAAAACTAACCCCAAAGAACAATTAGCAATAAATAATATGTTATTTAGTACTTCTTTTCTTTGCGACCCATGTGTCAAAGAAGTGGGTTTTTCAATTGTTTCATTAATTGCAACAGTTTAATTAATGGATCTTACAAAAAAACTAACACCCACGTAGTCTGTGTGTTTTAAATGACTTTTTGCCTAATTTTCACAATTCACCACTTGAACTTACTGACAATGCTGTCTTAATTCCACAGTTTTTCTGTCTTCCTTGAAGAAGAATACTTTAAAGCAATGAAATTTTGTTTCTTGACGAAAAGGCCCGTGGCATTTGTTTTTCATTACTGCTTCCACACTGTAAAATCAAACCCATTAGGAGCTCAATATTTTCAAATCTAAATTCACTTTCTAAAGTGAGTTCTTGGTCTCTTTGAAACATCTTCCAACAAGGTCTACGTTCTACAGTAATTTTGTTTTGGTGGCAAATGCCAAATTTAGCCCCTCACATCTCCCACTGTCCCAGGAGCTCCAGCCCCAATGTCCAGCCTGGCCTTGGGCACTGCCAGGGATCCAGGGACAGCCCCAGCTGCTCTGGGAATTCTGTGCCAGGGTCTGCCCATCCTTACAGGGTGGAATTTCTTCTCTAAATCTCTCCTGTTTTAGTTTAAAACACTTTCCCCTTCTCCTATCACCATCTGCCAGAGTAATAGGTTGCTTTTCCTCTTTTTTAGGATCTAAAGTCAAATTTCAGAGCCTGTTTAGTTGAGCGTTTCCCAAAAGCACAACCAATGTTCCCAGCTTTTTGTTCCCTTGTTCCTTTTGCACAGATTAACTCAGAATTGAAACAACCCAAAAAAAAATTATTTTGAAACTGTAAATCCATCATTTCAGGAAAGTTGAGTAAAATGTAGTACCTGGGGACATCCTTTTTTTCCAGGATTCAGCAGAGCTGGAGAGAGGCTCCCAGCGATCTCTGCAGTGGCCAGAGGAGAACATCCACACCTTGCCCAGCAGCTGCCAACAGCTCCTCTCATCCTCTGGCCATCCATGATCCAAACACAGATGAGCCAAGGACACTTCCCTCAAAATTGCCTGGAGACCCCGAGGAGCATTGCAGGAACCACTCCCCGGGTTTCTTGGCCACCAGATTTTGATTTCCAGCTCAGCAGGGAGGAGCAGCGCTGTCATAAGGATTGCTCACCCTTCAAGGAGATTTGGATGTGCTGAACTGAGCTCGTTCACACCCCCGGGCTGCACAAAGGACAGGAGCAGACTCCTCCAGTCCTCTTATTTCCATATTGCACCGAGGCTATGCACTGAATCACAACACTTAAAATGACAAAAACCTCTTTGTTTTAATTGAATTTCTCCAGGAAAGCAAACAAAAATATCCCCCAACCAAAAATCCCCTTTACCACATTCAGCCCTTCAGATCTCGGAATATCCTTGACCTCTAGATACCTCTCCAAATAAAATCATTTCAAATTTCATTGCTTGTTTTCAGATAATCAGGTGCATTATGTGCTCATTGGTTCATTTAAACCCTTTCACATTCCACGGAGTCATTCTAATGTCAGTTGATTTAGCAGCAGTTAAATCTCACATAAAGGGGGGGAGACAAGCACAGCTCTGTTTGCTCTACCTGTACAATAAATGTACAGAACCTAGAGAGGAGTTAAACAATAACTCAGAATTGCATCTAAACAGGCAAAAGCAAATTCTCAAGGACTTATCCTCGACTTGTGGAAATCTCCAAAGGACTTGCTAAGAAGTATAAACCAGGAGATAACAAGGAGTAAACAATGAAACACAAGGCAAATAGCGAAGGGGGAAGAGGGAACTGCCAGCATAGCACAGCCTGGAAAGAGGGATTAGAGTATGGACAAGGCAGAGGGAGATTTTTATCAAATATCCTTCAGTGACATTCAGGTCTGTTAGGTACAAAACCTTATGTACAGTATGAGAAAATAAATCAATTCCAAATTCAACCAGTTTGAATAAAAATATTTGAATTATGCTGTCTCATAATCTATTAATCAGATGTCACAGTTAACAAAGGGTGAGGAAAAGTGGCTACAAATACTCTTTATCCTCTCTTTCCTTTGGGACATATTAATGTAATCCTTTTAGGGTGGATGGAATACAAAGAACTAAAAAGTGCTCCCTTTTCCCCAGGAGCAGAGAAGTCCATGGTAATGGGTCAGAGAGTTTTTCTCTATGGACCATAGATGGACCAGGATATTCCCAACTGAACGTGAAATGGAATTTAATAGAGATCTGCAGACCCCTCAAGTCCCTCAGAGAAGCATTTGGTACCAGAGACGTTGATTGTAAACCTGTCTGCAAACTTCTGTTTGGGAAAATGAAAACTCCATTAAAAGTAATCTGTTATCCTGGGTTTTTCTCAATAGATAGCTTCAGCAAAACTTCACCAGCAATGTTTTAACAGGGAAATTAACATTGTCTGCAAAAGAAAGTTGTGTGAAACTTTGGTGAAGCAATATTTCCTCTTTATTGCCTCTTTATGTCATCAAGACGCAGACTCCGTATTTTGAGACTTTTTGGGAAAGTCAAAGATTTGGCTTCCACTAAAATCAAATGTAGATTTTTTATATATACATTTGTGATGGACAAACAGTCCTGTGGTGTCTCATCCAGGCATTTATTCACGGGAGTAGAGGTGCAGGTTCACAGCTAGAGACACCCAAGCTGGAAAACGAGGTCATTGGGTCTGTAGGCTCTGGAGCAGAATCCTGCTGTGGATCTGAGGAGCTGCTCCATGGATTCACTCCCAGAGCCTGAGCTGGCTCCTGCCTGCAAGTAAACCTTGAGTAAAGAGAGATTTGGACAGAAGGTGAGCAAATATCAAAGATCTGTGTGCAGCATAATCCTTCAACATTGATCTTTGAGGGATACATGAGACAAAGGAGAAGGCTCAGAGGTAAAATTCACTCTTAAAAGGACATTTGAGAGGACTCTATTGATGAGTTCATTAGGCCATTCTCTTCCATCTGGTAGAGCCTGCAGTCTTCCTCACCAGGCAGACACTGTTTCTACCTTCAGTCCACTTTAATTAATACCAGCAAATCATTCCTTCCTTTTCTGAGTGGGCAGGGAAGCTCATCCTGAGTGTGATAATCGAAAAAACTGTGAACAAAGCACTGGAGTTTGATGGGCAGTGAGGGGAGAGTTTAGAAAAATTGAAATCAAAATGTTTCTAAGGGAATCACCAGCAAGAGAAATGGGTTTATGGTTTCTCTTTAAGCAGAGAGAATATTTTTTTAAAAAACTGGAAACCCAAACATTTTTTTTTTTCCACACGCTGCAACACCATGTGTATCCAAAGCTTTATTGGGAGCAAGCAGCTTTTATCTGATCCCACATGAAAATCACCCTTGAGGAGCAGTGAGCCACAGTATCTCATCAAGAATCCCTGGACCTAAAAATCTGCAAAACTCTTGTGTGCTCTTATCTATTTCTATGTATTTTATTAAATATGCCTTCAAGTGCTGCTCAGGAACCACTGGGGCCTCACATTGAGATGCCTTTTTAGCAGCAACAGTAAAGAAAAACTAATGTGGGCACGACATATTTGCCTGAATAAATATAATTATGTTTCCTTGTAGCTGCTTGATGTGGTGACTATTACAATTTACCACTTAGCTGGAGAGCTTGCTTTAAAACCCAAGAATAAAGGCTTGTCTGCCTCGAGCTGATGCTCAGTTCTGTCTGAATGCATCCATTCTCTTCCCATCTTTGTGCAACAAATGCTTTTCTCCTCTCCATAATAACAGCTACAATTATGTGGATTTTAGTTCCATAATAAACTTGTACAGAGGTGATAACAGCTGCACTGAGGGAGTGCAGCAGCTTTTTCTGGCACTGGAAATGTTTTCTCCCAGGGTGGTTTCTCTCCTGGGGTAGGTATTTGGAGTTTGGTGGGAGCAGATCCCTCGTTGTTCGCCTTCACACAATGAAATATTTCTTATCTATGCACAGTTAACCATTTCTCTAAACATTAACTGTAGCTCCCAGCTCTCTCAAGGTCCGATTTTGATGCCATTGGGTTGGGGGAGTCGAGTTTTCTTTTGTTTTATACAATTCAGCAAGACAGGAAGATGAGAAAACTGAGAGAATAATCTTTGGGGCTCCAACTGCAAACTCATTTTTATTGGTGTTTATATTGAAAGCAACTCAAAAACACATTTTGGTTTTAGTCAAGTTTCATCCATCTTATTTCAACCTCAATGAGTCCTGAACCTGTTTCAGTTTCTTTTACTTTCTGTGCTTTGTTCAGGGCAGAAACATTGTGAAGTCTCACTCGGGGGAGGTCATGTTGCACAGAGACAAATATCTTGTCTTCCCTGTAGTGAAGCTGAGAATATCTTAAGCTTTTTATTTTTTGTGAAACAGAAGTTCAAAAGTTCATCTTGCATAGACTTCAAGATGGTGAAGGAGAAAGAGAAAAGTCCTCAAGAGATAAGTGGTGTAACAATGAGAAACTCAAAGTCAGCCTCGTCTAGGGGATGGTTCCTTTTAATTGGGCCACGATTAAAGCTTTGCTTCTCTCTTTTTCTGGAGGTGTGGTTGTGCCAGCTTTTGGAGGAATCTTAAATAAATGGCAGTGAAGAGAACCTGACAACAACTAATGACTAACTCCTTTCTTTTCCTCAGGAATATCAGAATTCCTTTTTATCCCTGAAACCCCATGATTTTCACACAAGTCGATCAGTAATCAGAAGGGGTTGTGAATCCAGTCTCAGTGCTCAGCCACACAATTCCAGTTTTGGAGTCTTCTGTAATTATAGTAATTAACTTCCCTCATTTTCTTCCCAGCAGATATCATTGCTTGGCATTTCTTGTCTTTCATGTATCTCCTGTTGTTCATTATTTCTGTCCAAAGCAAGTTGCGCCAAATTTCATCCTCAGTCACATCCTTCTGTTTTTGTTCCATCCTGGCTTAAATCAAGTGCTACTATAGAGGGAAAAGGATCCAGCCCCAAATTATGGGTCTTTTCCTGCCCAAATATGACAATATGTAAATATCTGAGGGCAATGGAGCAAGTGAGAAGAATTATAAAAACTAATGGATTTAGGAGTGAACTGGAAATCCATGCAGGAAACAGGAGGGGGAGGGAAGAAAGGTCTGTTTGTAAGGAAAGAGGATTTGTTATTCTTCTCTTGACCTAACTTAAAGGAATCTTTTGTAGACACTGTTTGTGCTGTACATCTTTCTTATCTCACTCTACTCAGTTTTGTTTGTCTAATATCTGCTCAGCAAGTGCCTGACTTTATTTGTCTTCATTCCCCTCTATAGTCTCTGCAATAATCCTCTGCTATTATATATCTTTGTTTGACTTACATTTCCTTAGGAGTTTTCCTCTGACGTTGTTCATCTTCATTCCCCAAATATCCACTAAGCAGCAGCTGCCTGATATTGCTCAGCCTGGATCTCCTCCCTCGGAATCAGCAGCAGTTCCTTGCACTTGTCCTTCATTTGCCACCTCCAAAAGCCACCTCCACTTATGGCCATTAGGAATCATCATCCAGCAGAGCTCAAATCCTTGTCACTTCCCAGCACATCCATCATCTGGCACCATTGGCTCCAGTCTTCAGAGTTACTCGGTTTTATCCTGGATCATTGCACAGGTGTCGATGCATGGCTTTGCCTTGGGCTGTCCCACCACGCTGGGGAAAATCCTGCTCAGGATGTGCCACCTTGGGTTTCATCGTCACAGAATCCCAGAATGGTTTGGGTTGGAAGGGACCTTAAAGATTGTCTCATTCCACCCCTGCCATGGCAGGGACACCTTCCCCCGTCCCAGGCTGCTCCAATCCCTGTCCAACCTGGCCTTGGGCACTGCCAGGGATCCAGGGCACCCTGTGCCAGGGCCTCCCCACCATCACAGGGAGGAATCCCTTCCCATCCAATCCTACCCTTGTCCTGGCCCTCCATCCCTTGGGAATTGTCTCTCTCCATTTTTCCTGTCCTCTCCTTTAGGCTCTGGAAGGCCACAGTGAGGTCACCCCAAAGCTTCTTCTCTCCAGGCTGGACAATCCCAGCTCTTCTGAATTTTCTGTTGTGAAACCTGCAGGGCCAAATCTGTTAGAGAGGTGTATTGTTCCTATAAAAATCCCCAACGTGTGGGATAAGGAATCAGGCAGCTACAAAATGAAATTAATGCAACTATTAACCATCATTCTCCAACAGCTCTATGGAATATCTGAGGGATTTGTGAGGAAAGTCTGGAGGAGACTTTGGATCTTTGTTGTGTTTCTCACACAGCTTGAACAAAAGGGAAAGGAAAATGAGTGTAAACCTTCCCAAACTCAAAAGAGTAGCTGTAAATTCTTCTGTAATATTTCATGATGGGTTTTATGTCCACAGTTTTATGAAACAATATAGGAAAAAAAGCCTTTAAACCATGTAGCTCATTATAAGTGGGAAAATGTTATCTTTTCTTTCCCACATACCATGAGAAATCTGAAATATTTAATCTGCAGAAAGGCTTTTTTAAGATAAGAAACCTAATTGAAAGAATTTCTGAATTCTCAGATTTAAACCCCAACAATGAAGAATTATTTTCAAATTGAACATTTCATTTAACAAAAATATTTTGGAGAGGTGTTATAAACAGATGCATGGTTAACGAGATCCAGCATCCTCAGTTTTAAATACTCGGTCTGTTGTTTTTTCCAGATTTTCATTGCTCTCTTGAACTCAGACTAAGAAAATGCATCAGATTAAAAATTTGAATTGCTCTTGAAGTCTAACTGAGCTCTGTAATTTTAGCAGTCATATGTTCGTTAGGATAAAGAAACAGCATTTTTGAATTCATGGCACTAAAAATGAAATAATATTTTAATGGGGAAAAAGAGCCCTTCTGAAAAACAGCTGTTATCTTTTTGTTTTATCCAGCCAGGAGCAATATTTCCTGGCCGAGTCTCTGGTGGCTCTGTTTGGAGGAACATGACTAAAATGCATCCTTTTGAAAATTTTAAATTTCATATCTTATTGTAGCCAAGAGGCCAATTTCACACATTGGACTTGTCTAAGTCAAAACCTGTTTTCCTTTTTATTTTTTCTCCTGCTTTCAGCCCAACACATTGTTGCTAAATTAAACAGAAGCTGGGAGAAAAGAGCTTTATTGAGAGCTCACAAAAGGTGACCGTGAGCTGGAGAATGTGCAGAGACACAGCGAGGTTTTCTGGGAAATTCCCAATACTGTGGAGGTGACAAACTGGCCGGGGGTCATCCTGGGAAGAGGAGAGGAGCAAAGTTCATGGATTTTAAATGTTTTGTGCCTCCCAGACTGTTTCCCCCACTTCCAACATCCTGAATTGTAGATTATTTTAGAATTAGGCATCACTGGCATTGCTTCTGAAGCAATTCCACTTCCATGGGTGTTTTATTCTCTGTTGTGTTCTCTATTCTCATGCTCTTTATTTCCATTTGAAAAAAATAACCTTATATGTGTTTATCATTATTTATCCTTAATAAGGGTCAGCCCTTGGTTGGCAGAAACCACAAGAAATATACTAGAGTATTTTTTCCAATTAAGTTTATAAATAGGTACATATGTGATAAAGAAGTAAATAAACAATATTTTTGTGTGTGTTTGCAAAGTTTTTGTCACTGAAAGTATGCTCGGATGAATGCACTCCCACCAGCACAAATAAATGTTTCACTGGATTACAATGGCAAAATAAAACTCAGCATTTCAACCCTGCTGTGGTTTAGTAAATGCAGGATCTCTGTCCCACCCTGCTATTACCAATTTTCACTTGATTTGTAAATATCAGACTAGAAATCCATATGTATGCATTGGCTGAGCTCTTTGCTTTAGGGTGCTCCAGCACAGTAGGGCTGTATTTATGGAGCCAAAAAATAAAAATTCCCTTTCTGCAGGAATCTACCCTGGAGGAGATTT
Organism: Parus major; assembly: GCF_001522545.3. Classification (NCBI taxonomy): domain Eukaryota; kingdom Metazoa; phylum Chordata; class Aves; order Passeriformes; family Paridae; genus Parus; species Parus major. The sequence continues at coordinate 18,277,269 of NC_031781.1, forward strand.
GGGGTTTTGTGTCGTACACTACGCCACAACCACGTGTATTTAAATGTATTTTATAAAAGCCAGTGAGAATTCCTGGAAGTGTTGATGTTCTGCATCAATCCAGCATGAGCAATCCATCACCAATCCATCCCCAATCCATCACCTGTTAGTTTTTATCTGAGCAAGGAATTAAGCAGGGAAGCTGTGGGAAGCTGGAGAGCGGCGCACGAGGCTCCGCGGCATCGAGGGCAGTGCCGGGGTCCGGCTGTGCTGGAGGAGCCAGCAATAACCAGGAGATTTCCAGCCCTGCCAAGGAGTCGTGGAGCTAAAAGTAGCTGGTGGCAGATGGAAAATGAGGGCGACTCTGTGCCCTGCTCCATCTGCTTCCAGTCATCCCCGGGACAACGCGGTGAAACCGCCGGCTGCTGGCGGCATGGGAGAGGCGGGGATGGGGAAAGAAACATTTGTGGTGCTGCTGTAGAGAACAAAAGTCGGGGTCTGCAGGGAGGTTTGAGGTAGAACTGTGTGAAATTTGTTGGTTTTGGCTGTGTCCAGCTGGGAATGAAGTGCCAGGGGATGCTCCCAGGTGAAGCCATACCTTGGTGACCTCCTAGAAAGGTGTGTGCCATCAAGACAAAGCAAACAGCTGCTCACAGCTGTCCTTCCAATCTCTCAGGGATGGGGTTGGAATTCTCTGGGCAGTGATCAGGGCTGTGTCACTCACTGAGACCCCCAGCCCAGCCAGAGGTGATGTTTGGCTTCACTCCCAGCAGCTTTTACACAAAAGCAGCTTGCAGCCACAAAGGAAAGAGCTCCAAGGACCAGAGCCAGAACAAGAGGAAAACAAAAAGGATCTGGATGTAGCCCTAAAGGCCTGGATGTGAAGAGCTGCTCCATGAAATCCCACCCTGGCTGTGCTCTGGGATGAACCTGACAGTCTGGGATAAACTCACCATGAAATCCCACCCTGGCTGTGCTCTGGGATGAGCCTGGGATAAGCTGCCAGAGCTGCTTTTGCCATGCAGGTTGTTCAGTAGCTCAGGAGCACTCAGACACCAAGAGGAGGAATGGGCACGTTCCTGAGGTTGCCTCCCGTGCTGGCCACGTGTCCATCCCTTGGGGGAAATAAGGAGCACAGCATCCAGCAGAAAAATCTGCCCCTGTTCATCCAGTGATTCCCAGTTTCCCTGGAAGTACAGGGGACATGATCACCCATTTACATTCCAAGGCTTTGATTAAAGTCCCAAAAATCAGTTCCCCTTTATTTGCTGGTGTTTGTGTATCCATCAAAGAGGAAAAGGCACGGAGTCTGAGCTGGGCAGAGCAGGCACAAAGGAGCTCAGGTCAAGAGGGAGACAGCAATATTCTTGGAATGCTCCATTTCATTTCTCCACACGCATTTCCTACCCAGTTCCTGCTTCCCAAGGACTTTTCTGGCAAGTTTTATTTTGCAAGCTTGGCTTTATTTTATTTCTCTTAAGAAAAAGCCAGGCTAAGAGGTCACCCACTGGGATCTTTTGAACTGCTGATTCCCCAACTGTGAATGATTCTCCAAATATTTTCTGCAGTTCTTCATACAAAAAAAAAAAAACAAAAAACAAAAAAACCCAAAAAACAAAAAACAAAACTGAAACTATTTGAAACATAAATAAGAATATTTTTTTAGATACAGACAAATTTCTGCTTTTTTCAGAGGTCTGCTGTATTCTGATAAATATTCTTTAGTCCTTGTTCAAGGAGCACATCATCATCTGAAGATTTCTCTTTTTCCCATCTGTGAATTCCAGCATTTAAAGGCACTTTTTAGCATTCAGAAGGCACATTGCTATTCCTTGCATTCTGTTGACCTCCACTGGGTGGTGATTTAATGGCTGGAAGACCATTTCCCTCTGGATATCCATCCCTTTCCCACCTGCCCCGTGGACCAGCTGAGCCACATCTGTGCCTGTTCATAGAATCCTTGAATCCCAGAAAGGTTTGGAAGGGATTTGAAATCCCATCTCCTTCCCACCTCTTGCCATGGGCAGGGAGATGTTCCCCCAGACCAGGCTGCTCCAAACCCTGTCCAGCCTGGCTTTTATGAGTCCTTATCCCACTGGTCTCCATGAAAAATGATGGAAATCTCCACTCCCTGAATTCCTTGTTTCCATCCAGGATCCCAGCGTTCACCTCTCCGCTTTGTGCTGTGTTGATTCTTCCTGCAGTTGATAAAATCTTCTCCTCTCCACCAAATATATCCCCCCATATGTCTGGAAATCTCTGCTGGAGGCTGGGATCTAATAATGGATCCCTGACTGCCAGCCACAGCGTGAGCCTTTCGGGATTTTTGGTATGGAACAGATTGAGAACTCGCCAACACTGTGTTTTTTAAAAAAAAAAATAGAAGTGCCAATTCATCAAAAAACTCTGTAGGACACAAAAAAAAAACAACCACAGAAAACCTCCCTGTTCCAGAAAAAAAATGGATTTGAAGTTGTTACATCATCCCACTTCACACTCTGAGTAAAATGTTTCATTTTTTTAAAATTTAATTTGAATTTTAAATTGCCTTTTCTGTTGAAATTTGAGGAGACCAGATGAGTAAAGAAAACTTCAAATTAAAGATGGTCACGTGCTTCACACGATCCAATTTTATTCCAGGCATTATTTAATTAAAATTTGGTTTTGTCACAACGCATTAAAAACATAATTAAATCACTGTTTTTCCATGCAGCTCTGAGGACACGTGGGACAAATCCTGATCACATTCCATCAGAATCCAGAGGTATTCCAAATTTATGGCAAATCCTACAGCCTGTCAGATGAAATTAAAAAGGAAATTCACTGATCTTTTCAGAAGTTTGTGGCTATATTTTGGATTTTGGAGGGTTCATCTCCCCATTTCCAGGTCCCTGCTCTGGAGGCAGCCACTGCCCGTCCCCCAGCTGTGAGGAGAGCTCTGGAAAATGGCATCTGCCTCAAATCTTCCTGACTTTGCTTTCACACCTCCCCAAGCTCCCAGGATAAGCCTTTCCTAATGTCTTTATGAAAACCTGAACATTTGGTCCTTGCAACCCCCAGGGCAATTCATGCTTTTGAAGAATTTGCAAAACCTACTGAAGCCTGACCTTTCTTTTCTGAAATCTTGTTGACTGTATTTAATTCTGTAGACTTTCCCCTGCTTTTTTTTTTTTTTTCCTTCCCTATGTGATCTTCAAATAACTTTTGGTGACTTTCTCTCTAAAATGATGCAAAGTTTTCTGATCTTTTTTTAGCATACACCTAAGATGGATTTTATTTTTGTTTTTTTTTTTAAATAATGGGGTCAGGCAGCTCCTTTCCAGTCTGCAGGGTGTTGTTTATTTTGTGAATTTATATGTTTGTCAACCTACATTTTGTTGTTATTTAGTGTTTTTTACTTTTCCCTTTTAGGTAATTTGTTTTTACAGAAGTTTCTGGCCAGAACCTCAGCTTTGAACATTTCCCCATCCCTGGAGGTGTCCAAGGAAATCCTGAACGTGGAACCCTGCTCTGGGCTGGGGACAAGGTGGGGATTGGACACAGGTTGGAATTGATAGCCTTGGAAGGCTTTCCCAACCTCAGTCATTTTGGGATTCTGTGATTCCATGGCTTTAGACACCCTTATGAGAAGTATCTTATTCTCTGCTTGTGATTTTGTATCATTTCACTAAAACAAAACAAAAAACCCCAAAAAAATCCCCCCCAAAAAAACAACAACAAACAAACCACAATGGGAAACAATTTTATTTTTTTTTTAACTGTGGCAAATGAATGGCAATAATGTGAATCTTCCTGGAGTGGGGGGAAAAGGGGCTTTAAGAGATATTCCATGTCAAATCACTGAAATCTCCACATCCACCTGTTCTTTTGCTCCTCAACTCTGATACAAGAATAATCCACCCCTTCAGATGGTCTGGGAACTGAGCCTTGGTTCCTTTCAGCATTTGAAAACCCCACCTGTTTCTGGCATTTTTAGACACTTTGAGTACTGATTTTTTCCCCAGGAACAAACACCTTTTCTGAAATTGTTCCATTATATTTTATAAGTGTCAAAATCATTGAAATCCTCCCAGCATTTAAGATTTTTTCCAAACCTGCATCTGTTTCCTCAGCCTGTCCCAAAGGTCTGTCAGAGTTCCCACTCCAAAACCAGGAGTTTACACTGATTTATTTCCCATCATCCCCTCTTTTACCACCATATCCCAAATATAAAATTGCTTTGCTTCCTTTTAACTCTGTCTAGACTCTTTTACTGGATTGGGGGACACTGACATGATGGGCTCTTCATTGCTTCTGAGAAGATATTTTTATTAAGTTCTCATCTCTTCTGCCTCTTGCACATCCTTCTAAATTTGCATTTTGTGTTTGACAAGAGTAGGAATTCATCAGAAATTGTGCTGCTGGGCACAGGCATGCCAATAGCATATATTTTACTTTTTATTATTTTTCTGCCTCTATACTTTTACCTTTCCACAGAGTTTCTGGAATGGAGGAAACAAATGCTCAAAGGTGCTGATTAACTGCTGCCCAGGGAGGAAAGAGAAAGAGGAGGGAAATCGGAAAGAATAATTGAAAAATGAATGAAAAATCACAGTACCTTGCTTCCACTCCCTGAGTTTTTCCCCTGTCCTTCCTTTTGACTTGCCCACTTTTCACCTGAACCTGTCCAGGCAGGATCTGCTGCTGATTTAGGATGGAGAAAACTGATTTAGATGAGTCTCCACAGCACCTATGAAATCCAAGTTAACTCTAATAATGATGCACTTAATGTGATCAGACAACCTCCATGTGTCCAGAGATGTTTGTCAGCCTCCCTCAAACACACTTAACCCACAAATGGTCACTGGAATGAGATGAAATCTGAAACGTGGTAAGAGAGGATGGGCTGCTGAGGTAGAAGGTGACCTTTGCACACCTGTATTTCACGGCTTTCCCTGCCAGGCTGCTCCGAGAGTGGCACATTCCCAGTTCCCCCAGGCACAGGAACAAATAACGGAGCAGAAGTGCAGGACAGAGGATGCTGACTGAGAGGAGAGGAGCAGGAGTGTGTCCGTGGGAGGCTGACACAGCAGCAGGAGCTGCAGGTGGGGAGGAGATGAGCAAGTGCAGCCCCTGGATGAGTCCCTGCAGGATGTGGCTGTCCCAGCAGCCTCGGCAGTGTGGGAGCACTGGATGTTCGGGAATAAACTGGGATTCACCGAGTGGAGGATGCTGTGATGCAGCAGCTCCCGTGGCAAGATCAGTCCCACTCCACTGAGCAGCCCCTTCGTTAAGAGAGTGTGGGAAAGCCCTGGCAATGCTCTGGATTTGTGATTTGAATCTTTTTTCCCTGATTCAGAGTATTTTTAGCTTGCTCCTTAAAGCACTGTGTATTCTGAACAAAGCAGAGCTGGCACAGGGTATTGCTGGACAAAACAGGAGGGCAGGAGAGCGCTGCCACTGGGGACTGTGACCTTGGACACATTCAATTCACCTGCTCCTGAAGCTTCAGCCCTCCGTCTTCCACTGGACTGGAATAATGGCACAAAACTGCAGTGAAACCTGATATTTTCATTTTACAGCCATTTATACCCAGCAAAACCCACCCTAAAACTCAGAACAAAGCATTCACAGCCCCACACTGCTCTGACCACAACAGACAGCTGTGGGCTGCCCCATCCCTTCCCATCTGTATTTGGCAAACACGAGGATTTTGCATAATTCTTGCAGAGGAATAAATAATTTTGCTGCCATGAGTGATGAGCATTTTCCTTTTTCCTTTTCCCACCTGCCTGCTGCCGGGTGGTGCTGTGGGGAGCTCTCCACCTGGATCTGGTGGCCCTTCCCAGAATGGCAACTGGAATTTGGAGGTTCCCCACATCACCTTGGCCGTGACAGAGGTGGTGGACACGGTGGCCACCATCAAGCTGGTGGGAGCAGCCACAGCTGCCATCCCTGGGGAGCAGCTCCTGCTCAGCAGCTGCTCCACAGGAGGGAGCAGTTCCCATGAATTTCTCCGCAATTTCCATGAATTTCAAAAGCATTGAGTCCTCTCAGCCCCGGAGCTGCAGCTGTCTGTGTTTGAATGCAGGAAGGGAGAGTCAGGAATTCAAAAGCATTTCATGGAGGCTGAATTTGGGGCTGATTTTTTTTGTCTGTGCTCACCAATATGTTTGGGTAATTGAGGAGAAGCCTAAAAGGTTCATAAACAGAAAAGATACAGATACTCCTTTTCTCAGTGCTCCAAAAACTTCTCTGATTGTCTGATCCCAGAGTTAAAGAGGATGTCTTCCTCACAAAACCAGAACCTTTCTTTTCTGCTTAACCTTCCCCTTCTTTCTGAGCATCCCTCCAGGCTCCCTGAATTTAAGGCATGACAGTAATCGCTGATCTCTTTGCATGGCTGTGGTGAAATTAGGCTCTCTCAGCTCTCAGACCCCTGCAGAGAGCTCAGAGAAGAGCAGCAATATCTACAATTCCCTTACTCTTTTTTTTCTCCCCAAATTAAGTCTTTTCCACACAAAACCTGAATTATTCCCAAGTAGACACGTGGGTGCTGTCCCTAGCTGGACTCCAAAGCCAGTGTGGGGTTGGACATGTAAATATTCAGGTCATTGCATGCCAGACTTCAAAAATCAATCTGGAATTCCTGAGTGATGCACAGCCTGATTTCCCAAATTGTCCCATCATGGTGGAGCTCAAATAGAATTTATTGGCTTGATGAAAGAATTGCTGCTCCACTTCTGCAACTTGTGCTTCTCACAAAGCCCAGCCAGGTAACCAAACCAGCCCAAAACCCATCAGAGGGGAATCCTGCAGGATTTGGGATGTTCCCAAACTTCACCAGATCATCAGTATTCTTCACCCTCCTCCTTTTTGCTGGAAGGATGAAAATGAACATTTCAGTGCCAGCAGAAAAGCCAGAACATCCCAGGGTTCCAGCAGGGGAGGCAGGTGGAGGGAGAGCCGTGGTTTATGTGGCACCTCAGCAGTGCTGGCAGGTCCTGTGTCACACCCCATCCCTGACAAAACCAGGGGTCCTGCCTAAATTCTTATTAGCACTGCTCGTTTTCCTCATTAATCATCATCTCCCACTCCGTGTGTCTTTTCCATCTGCTTGGGTGTCAGGTGTGGGACCCAGCAGCTCCAGAATATTCATTTCCAACTGGTGGCTACCAGTGGCTGGAAAATGAGGCTCCTTGGTGAGTCTTTATTAGTTGTGTTAATTGTTTGACAGATCGTTATTGACTGTCATCCCAGGCATGGCAGATGGCCAATAAAAGGCAAACTGTGGCTCGCTGTCTTTTTGTGGCATCTTGATGGCTCTTGGATTTTAGAGGGAAAAAAAATGCATTTTCATTGTATCTGTGATCAGTCAGGAGAAAATGAGATAAATTATTGAATTCTCGTTTTAGTTTTAATTGAACTTTCTAGTAGAAGGTGGCCCTGCCCATGGCAGGAAATTTTAACCAAATAATCTTTAAAGTCCCTTCCAAGCCAAACCATTCCATGATTCTATGAATTATGCAGGAAGATGGGATCTGTGGCTATAGGTCTGAATCCTTCAGACATCTGTAGATTTTTTTTTCAAGTGAAAAAGTATCAAGGGATATTAAAAAGAAGCAAAGAGGATCTATCCATACTCTGAGGAATGTATCACAACAGTTTTCCTCATTTTTGGCTGAACAGAATCTTTTTTCAATGTGAAATGTGCTTTTTATGAGAATTGGACTTTCCATGAAGATGTTTGGGATGCCAGCAGTCATCCTGCTGCTGCTGAATCCAAACCAGAACATTGCTTCGTGTGATCCCAAGCCAAACCATCCCTGTCCCCAGGTGAGGTGGGTGAAGCTCTTCTCCTCCTTCCTTTGGGAAGATCCATGATGAGACTGGCCCTAAACCAACAGAGATTTTCTGTTTCTGCCTCACCTGCACTCCAGAGGTGCCACCAGGGCTGTTTTTTTCCCTTTTGCTGAAGCACCTGGAGTGCCACTTCACACCCCCACCTTTTCCCCCAGCTTTTGTCATGGTTTAGCTTCTCAGCAGCGAGATTATGACTAAGCCTGATAAATGTGTGGAAACTTCGTAATTCTCCACCCACTTCCTCCAACTCTCCTGCTCTGAGTCATTCTCTGCTGAGCTTTTGACATTTATTTTGAGTTTCTTCATTGTCGTGTGGCTCCCATAACACCACACAGTGCTGAGGCACCGGAATCATCCAGGTACCACACGGGGGTTGGAACTGGATGAGATTTAAGGTTTCTTCCAACCCAAACCATTTTATGAAATGGAGAAAGGGCATCCCTTGGGAGAGAGAAGGCAGCTTTAGATTTCAGCCTGAAAAAGAACAATTTCTGTGCACTGCTGTGCCTGTACGTTCCTCTTTAGGACCAAATGGGCCGGAGAGGTGGTTTTGGTATAGGAACTATAACAGCTTCTGAGAGTGACTTTGTCACTCAAAGACTCTCCATAGAGGTGGCCAGGAGCTGTCCAAAAAAGCAGATTTGTCCTCCCAACCTACGTGGAAACATAAAGGACCATAGAATCATGGAATATCCTGAGTTGGACTGTCAAGTCCAAACTGTGGCTCTATCCCAACAATCCCACCCTGTGCCACCTGCAGTAGGATTTGCTGTGTGTAAACCAGGAGAAAACCTCTGCCAGCCCATGACCCTCATCAAGGAGGTGAGGCATTGTGTGTCCTAAATATGGCACCTTTCTCTGTACCCTCTTGGTGAGAGCTGTGCCAAAAGCTGGATTCCCAAAGGATTTGTGGCTGTGAGGATCCATCACTGGATAAGCAGCTCCTCAGCAGTGGGAAATCCGGTATATTCCCAGTGCAGCTTGGCTTTAAGAGATTATGGAATATTCTTAGAAGAGACCTGTGCACCTGGAGACCAAGGACAGCGGCCACTTGATCCATGAGATGATTCCAGGTGTTCTCAAGCAGCCAAGACAACGCGTGCTGCAGGGATGGCACCTGGAGAGGATGGGGTGAAGAACATGCCAAAGCATTCCCAGAGAGCTCCTCAGCAGGCTCAGGATAGACCCTGAAAATGGAGATCTTTCTTCTCCATGGCTCTGGTTCTTCATCCATCAGGTTCAGCCCTGATGGACACCCCTGAGGTTGTGTTTGCTTCTCTCAACTCACACGTTGAATTCTCCTTGAGTTCAGGAGTCTCAACTCCTGAATTAGGTGCTCTGTGCCAATGGCACCTCTCATTTGGGGCGTTTCTGTGGCAATTGCCTGAGCTGTGGCCAGCATTTTCCTTCATTCAGTGCATTTCCCATCATGAATCCAGTTATTTGACAGTGTTTTTCCATGGACCTGGTGCCCCATATCACAGGATTGTGCTCTCTGACTCAGGTTTTTGCTATTGCTATTTTGATTTCTTTTCACCTTCAAAAATGCAAGTACTTAACTCTGCTGTACAAAGACCACTGAAGAGTGAGGGCAATTGTTGAAAATGCAAAAGAAGACAACTTAAAATAGCAGCAGTACTGTGGGGAACTTACCCACTTTTTTTTTTTTTCCCTGAGATTTAAAATTCAAAGAGAGATGATGGTATTAACATATACGGAACTACTGAGGAGGGAGGCTGCATAAGAAGGCTGCTGTAGCAAAAATGCATTGCATGGAACACTTTTATTCCTACATTTTACAGTGATTTTCATGACTGGCAAGGTATTGTTTAAAATGCAGTTTGATTAAATTCAGTCAGAGTAGAAGCACTATATTAAATCTTTCAGAAAGCACTTTGTATCACACTGAGTTCCATCAGTAACACTTCGCTATGACTGCCACAAAAGCCAAGACTAAAATTGTTTAATTTTAGATGGTATATGTTTACAGTCTATAATAAGATATCAAATGTTCTTTCTCCAAACAGTTGTCTTTATCAAAAAAAAATAAAAATAAATCCTTTTAGACAGTATGTGAATTTGTGCTTTTCCACCTCAGATCTTGAAAACACAAGGAGTGCACTTAGTCATTAATCAGTGACAGGGACGATTCGACCAATGCAATTAACTGCACTTGTTCTATTAATAATCAAGCACACCACAAATGCTGCTGCACTCAGGTGTTAATCAGGACACCGTGTAGCTCTGTGTTACTTCCCTCAAAGTGCGAGAGGAAATGCAGATTAATGGAAAATCAATGTGAGATATGGAAGTGTGACACGCACTTGTCAGTAAAATTCTGCTTTCTGGAAAAGACATGAAGATAATGCAGCTGTACAAAAGGTAACTCAATTTATCAGACACTGTTACAGACCTGACTGGCTAATGAACCCAGAAATCCTTTAATATCAGGAACTGGAGAAATAATCGTGGCTGCTGCCTTGTGTTTCACAGTTATGTGCAGAAGTGCATCTGGGTGATGAAGTAGCATCCAACTCCTCCAACATCTCACTTTTAATTCTCTGAAAGGTTTAGTGCTGGCAAGGTTCAGAGGCAGGTGCAGTGTGTGCTGCAGAGTTTCTGGCAGCCAGGACTACCCCACAATCCCTGCTCTCTCTCCCAGGTCTGCTGTGCCGAGCTGGGGAAGGTGTGGGAGCAGGGCACAGAGGGCTCTGCAGCCCATCCAGCAGCAAATTAAGCTCCCATACACTAACGAGCCCCTTTTAATATCTGCTGAGGAGCCAGGCCTTTGGCTCCACTGGTGACAGATTCATTGGAAGTGAATTTCTCTGTTGCACATAAACTTTTTTTTCTGTTTTCAGTGAAAAAACCCATCCAAACTCTCCCAGAGCTCTGTTCAAGTGGCAAATGTGTAACAGCAGTGAGGAAGCTGAGCCCTGGAACTGTGTGTCATTCCCACCATGGAGAGGACAGAAGGGGACAAGGACTTGGCCTGGTGTCTGCCAGGCTGGCAGTTGATTTTGGCTTCTCTCAAAAGGAGGAGGGACCTCCAGTCATTTAGGATCAGGCATGATTTACTGGGTCATTTCAGGGTTTCACAGAAACAAGTGTCTAGCAAAGTGTATACCTCAGTGCTATCAATCCATTAATCGGGGCGCTCCTCTTCTCCCTCCCCAAATTAACCCACTAATTTCAGTGTTAATTAAACTATCAGTCAAAGCAGATAACAACTGTCTTGCACAGAGTTAGTTCAACATCATCCTCTCCATTTATTTCTTTATCTCGCTACAAGAAACGTGCTGGGACACCGCTGGCAATTCTGGCTGCAGCCCCCCAGGGTCATGGGGAGCCCCAGGGATCTGAGTCCTTATCAGGACCAAGGAGCTTAATTTCTGGAGATGCTCATTCCCCTGTTCCTGTGTGCTGCCATACTGATGGGAATGATTCATGTTTGTAGGCTCATACAACACAAACGTGTTTGCTCCGTTGGCAGAGGGCAAGGTTAGATTAAATATTGGGAGGGAATTGTTCACTGGGAGAGTGGACAGGGCTGGCACAGAATTCCCAGAGCAGCTGGGGCTGCCCCTGGATCCCTGGCAGTGCCCAAGGCCAGGCTGGATGGGGCTTGGAGCAGCCTGGGACAGTGGGAGGTGTCCCTGCCATGGCTGGGGTGGGGCTGGGTGGACTTCTAGGTCCTTCCACCACTGGTACTCTGTCATTCTGTGATCCTATAAAAAGTCCTGATTCCAGGGCATTGTGCCGTTTAAAGCCAATTACTCACAGGGTACAGGAAGCTTCTCCTCAGGCAGCCTGAGGGCTGTGACCCGGCAGCAGAGGGGAGCTACAGCACAGTGTGACGTGGGAAATGCAGCATCATTAGACCTTCAAAATTGCAGAAGAGGCTTGGCCACCCCCGAATGACACAGATTTAGCACTTGTGGCTCACCCAGCCCGTGGCCCTGGAGGGTTTATTCACACAATTGAACAGCTGAGCAAGGTCACAAGGTAGGACCCTACCTTTACAAAACCACCTCATTCTACATGGCACTTGTCCTGAAATGATGAAGTGCCAGTTTGTACCACAGCATCATCCATTAATTCCTGCCTCTGATGGACTTTGTTCCATTTATTATATTTTCTCAATTTTTTCCTAGCACTTTTACTATCTTGGAACTATTTATCCAGAGAGAAAAAGATGAATTTGGCCTTTTAGATCAAATTTAACTAACTTTTATTTTGGTAATCTATTTTAGATGTTTGCATTTAAAAAAACCAAAAAAAACCCACATTTCCTCCTTTATAGCCCATTATAGTCTAATGATTTCAGGGAAATATCAAATTAAAAAGCTGACAAAAACATATATAGAACCTGGCAATCCCCTCTGGAGTTTTAAAGCTTATGATCACATGGAGCTTGCCAGAGAAGTTTTTATCTCCCCCAAATCACTGAGCCATTACAAAGCATCCTGTGATTATGTAATTAGGTGATACATCATCTGTATTAAAAATGCTTCAGAAAATTTGTGTTACCTGTGAGCTGCATATGAACAGGGGCCTGTTTTCAGCTGTGGCATTGAGGCCGCTTTGGTGAGCGATGTAATTTCTTTTACTCATGTATACGTATTTATTTCTCTCTTTATTCTCTTCACTTTTGCTGTCCACGGTCATAAACACACAGGGAAAAAATATGATCTATGTAATAAAATGTAAATTTGCTCTGAGGCCAAACAACGGAGAAATGTTTCACAGTCCTTGAATCTTGAATCAAATAAAATAAAAGGATAGAAGGAAATTGATATTGGGTTTCTCAGTTTTCAGCACATTTCTTTCCCCCTGGGAAATCTGTAGGGAAGCAAACCATGACCGTGAACTTGGGCAGGTGGGTGGCCCAGACGTGGCAACCAGGAAGCCAAAATCCGGTTCAGAACATCCAGTTAACCCCCAGAACTGGGGAGAAAGGGTCTAAAGGGAAAAGGGATGATAGAGAGAGGGACTGAGGGATGTGGGGATCCTTTCATCCCCAATAACTGCCCACCCTGTCAGTCCTGTCCCGTGTGATGGCTGAAGAATTCCATGCCTGGGACAGTGGGGTCTCCTCCACGGTCACTCCTCCCTTGCTCCACCTTCTCCCTCTGATCCAATAAACCATTTCCCACCTGCTGTTTGAGCCAAATCGACTCAGATTGGCCAAAACTCATTTTGGAGAGCACATGGAAGTATTTTGGCCAGGACATGAAGAGACAATGCCCTCTGGCCAAAACACTCCCCTCCATGGCAGAGTTTAGCCTCCATCCTGGAGGAGCTCTGCCAAACGAGCAGAGTTTTCAGGCAAAAAGAAGCAAGACAGACGTAGCTATAAATGTTGTTTTGTTTCCTTGGAGGCAACCTTTGGACTGCATTGATTTCCCTCTTATTTAATACTCAGGCAGCTTCCTACTTTTCTGCACAGCAGTATTCCCTGGTTATTCCAGTGCCCCTTCCCCACAGAGGCACAAAACTGGAGATGTGGCACGCACACACCTGCACTTCAGGCCGAACAGCAAGCTCACTCATTCTGCACATTTTGCTTCCTTCCATTTTTCACTTGCTCCGTAGGAAAGTGGCAAGCTTGCTGGATTTATAATATACTGTCATCCAGAATCAGAGAAAAAAAAAACATGTAAAGAAAAAAGTCACTCTGCTGGGCAATCTTGCCCTGAAATAAGGGTGGGGAGAGGGAAAAAAGACAATTAAAAGCAAGTGTCCTCCTTTTATCTGATCCCTGCTGTTCTTTTTAGAGCCAAGCAGCCAGCAAAGTTACCTCTGATGCTTTTAAAGAAGCCAGGAGAAGTGATGTTGGCTCTTAAGGAAATCCAGTTTTTCCTTTGTGTCCTCTTTGTTCCCTCCTCAAAACAAGGCAGTCAAGGGGGCAGAAGTTCCTGGTGGGGTCAGGAGATGGTGATCCCACAGAAGGGGCCTTCAATTCTGTGGCATCAGGGTTTGTTTCTAAACACCAGGGATTTTTTTTCTCTTATAGGATGACCTCGTGCAGGGTTATCCATAGAAAATGGGGGTCTTTTTTTGCCCCAAAATAGCTTTGGGTTCACACTCAGAGCGGAATATTCTGAACTGCACCAGCCTGAGAGGTTCTGCTGACCCCTCCCAGCCACAGCTCAGACTGGGGGTGTTTGTCATGCCTGGCACCAAGGAAAGAGTGTTCTGTGGCTTCTTGAAGCCTCCATTTGACCCAGGTGTCAAATCAACCCCTTGCACTATTGAATGGTGAATAGTAAATGCTTAAAGGAATCCCCACAGTGGAGAGGAAAAAACAGTACCCAAGCTGCCTTGTAAGAAATATTCCCTGAAAAACAACAATTAGCAAGTGGATTAATAAACCAATCCAAAAAGAATTTTTGAAAAATGAATTTTTGTTTTATTTTTGGACAGTTTCCAGACAATTAAAAGGGGAAATTTTTATAAAGCAAACTGGTTGTCTCAGGCTCTCCAGCCAAAGCAGGGAGGTTCTGTAGCAATGTTTTTATATTCCTTTTCAAGAAACTTTACAACACTTGCTGCTCCTACTGCTGCAGCTCACCACAGCTACTCTGAACGAGCAGAGAGTAAGATCTTCTCACTGTTATTGAGCAATGATTCCTCACAGCTGGTGGAAAACAGCTCCTGGCTGTGTATGGTGTAGCTTACACCCTTCTGCCATTAAAATCTACTTAGTGCAATAACTTTAATTAATAGGAAAACATCACTATGCTGGATAACTCAGCTTCACCTTTTTACCCCTGTGAGCAGGAGCTGGTAACACAAAACCACAGCCTTTCTCTTAAGAGTTGCAGATGATTTTTTTTTTGTCTGTTGGCACCTTCACAAATGACTCACAGAAAGTTTGTGGCTCACTTTGCATCTGGCAATTTCCTGCCTGGCACCTGTGGGAGGTAAAACCATGTGAGCATCACATCACAGGGAAAGAGAAGGTGAATCTGGCTTTATAAAGGTGCTATTCCACACCTCCACAGTCATCTGTTGTGCATTTTATTTAATTTTCAGTTATTTTTGCCCACCTACCCAGATCCAGGACCCCTAACCCCAGGAAGTATATTGATGGGAAACAGAAGACCTCTATTTCACATCCAAAGTGAGTTTCCCATGGGAAATAAAGATCTTGTCTGTTTTTCATTCAGCTAAATCAGCTGATCTAATAAAAAGTAGTGTCTTTGCTGAACTTGCTGTGCTTCTGTCCTCAGAGCATTCCAGCTGCTGATAGCACACTGATTGTCCCAATAAAACATGACACTGATGATTAAGCAGCCAAGTGAGCCCACGCTGCAGCTGGAGGCAGCTGCACATGGAGCAGGGCTTGGTGTGGGCCTACAAACCCGTGGGGTCATGGGTGAGTGTCCCAGGCACATCTCCCAACCATTCCTGACCATGGGATCAGAGTCACTGAGGCTGGAAAAGTCCTGCAGGGCCAAGTCCCAGCTGTGCCACATCCCCACCCTGTCCCCAGCCCAGAGCCCTCAGTGCCACCTCCAGCCCTTCCTTGGGCACTCCAGGGATGGGAACCCCAAACCTCCCTGGGCACTTCCAAGGCCTGAGCTCCCTTTTCCATGGGGAAATTCTTCCTGAATTGAGGCCTTTCCCTCTCCTTCTGTCCCTGTTCCCTGGAGTAGATCCTGATCCCCCCCCCCAGCTGTCCTCTCCTGGAAGGGACTTGTGCAGAGCCAGAAATTCCCCCTGAGCCTCCTTTTCTCCATCAGAGCCCCTTCCCATCTCCCTCAGTGCTCATGTCCAGCTCCAGGCAGGGCTGTCTGTGAGGAATGACCCCCCTGGGCAGTGCTGGATGGGACAATGACCACCAGGAGCTGGTGACAGCCACTCCGGCCTCACAGGAGCCCTCAGCCCATGGGGCCAAACCAGAGAAGTCACAAACCCAAACCTCCAAGGCTCATGCAGGGCAGGCATCAGGCTCTCCCCTTCATGTTTCACCCTGCAGTGGCAGCCCTGAGAGCCACAGGCAGGACCCAACCCCATGAGAGGCTCTGGGATTCCAGTCTAAACCAGTACAGCAGCAGTGCCTGATGGTTTGTGCTCGCAGGGCGAGGGCAAGGCCCAGAGCTCCATTTATAACTGGCCTCATGTCCTGATGCCTCCAGAGTCTCCTGGAGCAGAGCTGGGCAGGTTAAAGGAATAAAGCAGGGTTTATTTTTATTAAAACCCTTCCAAGGATCACCTTGGGCAGTGCAAGGGCCCAGCCCTGGCTGCAGCCAGGATGGGCCCCAGGTCAGGAGTTTCACACTTGGATCAGTTTTGGTCCATTTCCACCTCGGGGTGAATTGTGCAATTCCAGCTGCAGGTGATGCAGTCCCATCCTCCCAGCTTGCTCCATCAATTCCCTGCTGGTTGTGCTTTTTGGGCCTGGAGCTGCAGCGGTGCCCTCGGTTCTGGGGCTGGGAAAGGATTGTTGTGTGTGCCTGAGCTGGGAGAGCTCGCTGACACTTTGTGTGGAGCTCAGAGCTATGTTCAATGCAGAATCTGCAAAATATGAGAGCTGAAACTTAAGGCATCAATCTCACCATGGCAAGTCCACAGCACCTGAGTCAGGGCTGCAGCTGCCACCTCAGCATTTCAGTCTGGTGCTGTGAGTGCCTCTGAGAGCTCTCCAGCCCGAGGTGATGTCCCAGATCCCTGGAGAGCACAAAACCCCACTGCCACACCAGGTCATGGCAGGGCTCCATCGAGCACTGGCATTTATGAGTCGCAGAGAAGAGGAGGGAAAGAAAAAGCACTCACTGAGAAGGATGATGAGACTCCTGCTTTTGAGGAAAATTGTTTTACTCTAGACTTTATGTTTCAGCAGAGCTAGTTTTGCTCTGATTTTAAAGTTATAGATTAATCTCTCTGTTTTAGGCGGAAAATAAGCCATTTAGCCAGCTTTAACAAATGTCTCTAATGGAAGCATTTTCAAATATACTCTCATTTCCCACGTATTTCCACTTACCAGGGCTATAAAAGTTAGTTTGTGTATGGCATTGCTGAAGCACATTTAGACAAAAACCATAAAGACGGATTTTATTTTCAGCATAAAGGATTTAGCTATGGTTCAGTTGTCAAAATTGCTCGACTGAAACTAATTTTAAAAGGGAAACTGTATTTTTGATTAATCAGAGATTTCCACAAAGAACATCTGCTTTCTGTAGGAAATGTTGACATAGCAAAGGAACAAATTCCGGGAGTACAGTCCAGCCCAAGCATAAATATATTTTAAGCTCCTGAATTTCAGTTTTGCATCTTTTAGTTGGAGTGAAATTCTCAAACAATTCTGGCTCTGTTCAAGTTAATTTAAGGGAATTAGGAATTACCTGAGCAGTGCTGAGTGTCCTGAAAGAAACCTGTGGAGTTTCTCTCTCGTTGGTGCAGAGGAGGGCAGGGTGCTCTTGGTATCTTCCCCTGCAGTGGGTGGGGAAGGAGGAAAAAGGAGAAGGAGAAGGAGAAGGAGAAGGAGAAGGAGAAGGAGAAGGAGAAGGAGAAGGAGAAGGAGAAGGAGAAGGAGAAGCAGCAGAAGCAGCAGCAGAAGGAGAAGGAGAAG
>NC_031781.1:18294688-18333874 GCF_001522545.3 Parus major
AAGGAGAAGGAGAAGGAGAAGGAGAAGGAGAAGGAGAAGGAGAAGGAGAAGGAGAAGGAGAAGGAGAAGGAGAAGGAGAAGGAGAAGGAGAAGGAGGCTGCTCCAATCTGCAGTTTTCCAGACACAGATAAAAGAATGTGGAGCTGCTTGTAGGAGCTGGATCAATAATGTGATTTATTGTTCCCTGGATCTGAGGAGTCCCCACAGAACTGGTGAAATGTAAACCTCAGACTGGGAAAAAAATCAGGTGTTCTTCTGCTTTTGTGTCTGAGACTCTGTTTGCAGTTGAAAAAGGAAAATATCATTAATAAGGATTTTTTTGCCTACTTTATCTGATACAAACTGTCCATAAAAGATGGTAGGAGTAACACCACATCCTTTTGTAAGCCATGTGTTAGAGATTCACCATCTGAGCACTCCTTCTGCTTCTATTCTCATTTATTTTGTTCTGAGCTTCCAGTGAACCATGTGGGCTGAAACATTATGGCTTTTCAATAGCTCACTAAATATATTTAGAATGCTTAATTGAAGCTTAACCTTTACTTTGTTCAATAAATGTATTCTCCATCTAACAGCTCCAAACAAGAAAAGAACTTTGTTGAGGTTTCACATTTTGTCAGCATTGTTTCCCTCTAAAGATAGAGAAAATGAAGCCTCTACAATAAATTGATGGAACAGGGAATCAACAGAGGAAAAAATAATTTTGATGATTTCTTCTTTGCTCTGCAATTATATCCAGTACACTTGACAATGAAATAAACAAATAGTACAAATAAGGCCATTAATTTCCTTTCCATCCACACAATTTTAATTAGAATCATTTAATTACTCTTGGCTACAGTTTCTCAAGAAGATTGCACAACACACATTTAAGCTACTCTCCTGCACAAAGATATATTTATCATTGTTTATTAAGTACAACAAATAGCTACAAGAGTTCTAGGTAGGCCATGATAAATGCTGTTGTCAAAAACAATTCTTTATCACCAAATTTATTTGAAAGCAAAGTTCTCTCCATGTTCATTAGTTATTAAGCTTTTTGCTATTTTAATTGTTATAATAAATATAATGACATATTTAATATATTAACTAACTTTTTATGACGTGTCATTTTTTGTAGCTGGCAATAAATGTCCCTGAGCCTTGAAATAATTTTTCCTTGTTTGGTTTGCCAGGGTTTGTGTTCTAGAAAAACAACCTGAACATGAAATCACAGAAAATTGCTCTGAAAGGACTTTGGGTTCATCTTTGGAGGTCTCCTGGTTTATCCCTTCTCCCTCCTCCTCGCTGCTGTTGGTGTTTGGTGTAGAATTGGTTCTAAGATCCTCCAGCTCTCAAGGTTTCAAAGGCTCCATAGGTTCCTCCAATGGTTCACTCATTTCACACTGAGAGAAACTTCCCTTGTCTTACCCAAATATTCCTTCCAGATGAAGTAAAAGATTCCTTGTGGCAGATCTGAGAAGACATCTACCCTTCCCTAACACAGACCCTGTTTCCGTGTCTCCTTTTGGTCCTCTCCAAACTCTGCTGAGTGTTTTGTTTTTCAGCTCTTCCTCTCAAGGTGAGATGTGTCCGGTTTTGCAACTTCAAAGTGCAATAATTCTCATGTGGATGTCTCATTAGGACAGGAAATCACAACTCTGGCAGGACTAATAAACCATAAAATTATTTCAACATATCAGCATTGTTGGGTTAATGCTTGATCATCTCAGAGCGTTTTTCCAACCTTAATGTTCTGTGATTTTATAACTGAGCCATTGTCACAACTGAGAAAATGTGGAAGGAATCAATTTTTTTTTCCTGTTGTCAGTTACAAGTAGAACTGGAAGAACAGTCACAACAAAGAGTTTGTCAGCTGAAATCTTGTCTTTCATTCTTCACATGAACTGCCCAAAAAAACTGATGGTTTTCTCAGCTGGGTTTTCTACTTAATGTTATTGACTGAAAACTTTTAGTTAATATCTCCTGGCTTCTACCTCACTTCCAGGCACTGTTCCCAAGTCCTCATTAGTCAGGTTTCTAACACCCTCGCTGGATATCTGAGCCAAAGAAAGGCAGATCCTACAAATAAACTGGTGAAGGTGTGAGCGTCACCGTAACCCACGGAGAGCCACACAGCCCTGAGAAGACGAGAGCAGAGTTGCACTCAGGACTTGGAGGTTTAGAAGAATATTTAACTGATGAATTACATCCAAAAAATTTGGGTTCTTAAAGCAATACTTCACTGGCTTGAGTTGGAAGGGACCTTCAGGATTATCCAGGGACACCTTCCACTAACCCAGGCTGTTCCAAGCCAATCCAACCTGGCCTTGGAGACTTCCAGGGATCCACAGGCTGCCACAGATGCTCTGGGCACCCTGTGCCAGGGCCTTATAGGGAGGAATTTCTGCCTAATTTCTAAAGAAATAAAGAATTCTTCCTTTTGAACACATTCTTCAATATTTTCTTCTTCTGTCATACAGGTTTAATGTCATTATTGTAGGATAATCCTTGTGGTGTGCAGTGCACGATGATCATATCTGATGGTACAAACATTTTTTTGGGTGAATCAACACTTGATGATCATAGATTCCAGAGAGACAGAAAAATTTGCACAGGGATGTGGGAAGAGAAAAATTTCAGATTGTCTAATGAAAAATTGAAGTGAGAAGTAGCATTTTTGAAGAAGCTGCTAAGATGATTTGTTAACCTGGGGCAAAATGTGCCTTTTGTGGAAGGTAGAAAATGAAATCAGATATTAAATGTGAAAAAAACCCCAGTATATAAACAGAAAGAAGTGGATTTAGAAGTACAGTAAGCTGAAAAGAAAGCTTAATTCTCAGGAAAAGTCCACTCATAACTGTTGAGGAAAATCAGACACAATTATAAGGGTTTTTTTTGTATAGAAGAAATCTCAGCAGCGTTCTGGGTTTATCACTTCACAATAGTGGTGATAAGGTTGTTAATAACAATGCAGCAAAAGGACAACTGCTCCATAAATATTCACATCTCCTACTTTCCAAAGAAATACGAGGATGGAGTATTTAGGAGTCAGCTGTTAACTACTGATTTAGTTAAACAATGCATATAAATATAACTATTTTCAAACTGACAGCCCTGATACCATCTACAGAGGGTGATCCCTGTAGCCTGGGGAGGTTATCCTAGGAGAATGTTGGGTTTTAACACATGATTGATCCCAGAGAAATTCCAACAGATTGTTGGAGCATTAATGCTGTGGCAGTGCTCCAGATACACTGCCAGAACAACCTTGGCACCTCTAAATGACTTCCCCTGACCTCAGTCCTGGGCAAATAATGGGATTAAAGCTGATACAAGATTCAAGAAGAAGAAGTGAAGATGGGAACGTGATTATCATTCCATGTGATCCCATGAAAGGGTCCTGTCTAACAAACAACCCCGATTTTATTTCACTGATAATATCACCAGCATGGCTTCTGTGCCACTCTGACTTTTGTAGGGTATCTGACTCAGCCTTGAGAATATTCTGATTAAAAATGAGAATTACTCAATAGCAATAAAACAGAGGTTAAATCTATTAAAAATGGGTAAGCTAATGGATCTGAAATGGAGTCATCGAGGGGAATCATAATTAAGTGCAGAGCTGGGATTCTGCTGGTATCTGCTTACTGCTATTAATCATTTTCAGTAATGATTGGCTGGTAAAAGTTTCAGATGCCACAAAGATTGATGTGCAGGTAAATAATCATGAGAGCAGAGAAACAATAGAGAGCATTCTGAATCCCTCACTCACCTCTTCCTCAGAACAAGAATGCTTAATGCACTCAGGTTCAAAGATACATTTAGAAGACAAGAATGAGGCCATGTCTGCTAAATTTAGGTTGGTACCCGGCAAGTTATCCCAAGGAAAATGATGTTGTTTTCCACAGAGCAAAGGAATAACAGCTGTGAGAGGATGCAGAAAGGATCCACGTTCCTGACAGCACAGGGGATGTACATCCATGCTGGTTTCTCTGGAGATATTCCAGTGCTGGTGGAAAGAATCTGGGGGAAAAAAAACACAAATTCCACAGTGGGGGGAAATGATTGTCTGTGGGAAACCAAGGGTTTGGTTTCTGTTAAAAGGAGCTCCATTAAAAGGGAACTGATGCACCTCCAGAACCCACCAGGAGCTGCTCCCCATTTTCAGGGCAGGCTCCTGCACCAGGCCACCTCACAAGGGAGAATTCTGCTGGATACTGGGAAGATCCTTCATGGAAAAAGCTTCAAAGTGGAAGCTGAATCAAATATATTTAAACAAGAGATAAAACAAATATTTTTTAAGAATGGAAATTCTTTCTTTTTTAGGAAAAACTGGGAGGATTGTCCTTCACCATCTGCTGAGGTTTTCAGGGGCCTTTTGAAAATGACTCTTTGACCTGTGAGATGAACCACAAGGATTATTTTAGGGGAACCTTGGGTTCAATATTAATATTTATAGAGATGCCAAAACTCTCTGAAGTAAATCTTTATGAGTGCACATTAGTTATTCCAGCTGTGGTATCACTGTAAACAGTTGCAGCCAATAATTCTGATCATATTTAAAGGCTCATTGTGCAAACAGGTGTCAAAAACTGGGACAATGATCCAAAAGCAACAGAATTTGGGTTTAAAAGTCTCAAAAGATGCTGCCCTACCAATTGCTGTTCAACTCTGAGGAAGTTTTCCCATTTTTTCTAATTTTCTGCTCCTTATTATTCAATTTATGACTCTCAAATGACAATGTCTCCTTTCTGCTTCTTATTCTGTAATTATCCACATGTTTGTCTATATTCCTCTATCAGCAATTCAACTTTTTTTCATGAATCACTTAATTTTAATGAGTCTACATTATATATATAAAAATATATAATATTTATATATATATCCTAAATGAAACCATGCCAGAAAGAAATTCTTCTTTTCACTTCTGTGATGTTTCTCTATTTTCAGCCCTAAATTCCACAGCCAGGTTTTACTACAAAAGCACATCTGCATTTCCATGTCATTGATTCTGGAGTTTTTTAGGTTGAAAATATTAGGTAATAAAATCAGATTCAATGAGTTGATGGTGAAACTCATAAAACTCTTTGCAACTTAATAAATATCTTTCTTCATCGTTGCATGTAATCAATCACCTTTTAATCCACACTACAGGAAATAATATTTCTATCCAAAACAAGTGGACTGGATGCCCAAAATGTGATTTTTCATGGAAAAAATCAAGTGTTTTGCTAATATCAAAATGTATCTTTCACACACTTATCTTTTATCTGACGTGCAAGTAAATATGAATACCAATTTAAAAAAAATTCAAGCTCATCTAGCAAGCATTTGTATTCATCTGTTTCCTTCTCATTGTTCAGGTATCGATAATTAATTAGTTACAGCCTCCTCTCATGTTCATGCAGGCTTTTAAGAACACTTGACATGAACTTACAGCAACAGAGCAGCCTTGAATTCATTTGTGGCTTTAAGAACAATGATAACAGAGCGCGAGATCTCCGTCTCTGCTCTCATTAATATGAGGAGCAGCTTTTCCTCACCAAATCCAGCTGAAAAGGAGCTCCTCACACGGGTGGAAATACACTTGAACAAGAGCCTGCAGCAGCTGCTTGAACTACTTAAACAAAAACAGCTTTTGTGGAGAGCAGGAGCGATTCAGTGTGAATTATGAATGACAGTGGACTTCAGAATCCGTTCTCTGTCTGAAAATACAAATATCACTTGTAGGACACACATTTTTTTTTACCCCTTAGCTACTGTAGCATCAAATAAATGCTGCTATATGTCTTGATTTACCAACTAAAGTTAAGTGTCAAATTTTAGGCAAATAAAAATGATTAAAATATGACAGCTGGCAAATTATGCTAACACCTGGTAACAAATCATTGCTGACAGTTCAATAGTGAACTTCTTAAAGCACAGCTATTAATATTATAAACAGTGCAATGCAAAAAACTGTAGGACTTGACTAACATGCTCAGTTTATCTTAATGTGGAAAAATGTCATGCCTTGTTCCTTGGGATTGAAGAAAATTGGAGCTGAATAATTCTGAATAATTGCAAACATGCAAATACTTCTAAATAACTTCGGTGTAGTTGTTCAGAACCAGTGGAATATGAAATCTTCAATGTAGGATGATGTTCAGACTATTCTTGGTGCCATTAATTTGATTAATATTCTGTTAATGGGGGGAGATTTCCAAGTGTGTAAATATTTAGGTGGCCTTTGATATTGATGTCATCAAATTCTTTGTGATCTGGTAATGATAAATCATTCAGGTTGGAAAGTCCTCTGAGTCCAGCTTTTAAATGATCATCACCTTGGCAGCACCAAGTCAGGACAACCTGGATTATTTGGAATAAGAATGACACATCCCACCACACCAGGTTTTGGGAGATCACCCTCCTCACTCACATTCCCAAAGGAGTTTTTCCAGATGGGTCCATAATTCTTAATTAAATTAATCACTTCTAAACCCATCAATTGTCTCATTTGTTTGTCTGATAATGGCACAGCACTGGACTGTTTAAATGAACCTTCAAAGGATTTCAAACCTGGGATTTCATGTTTTTTGGATAATTACTTAAGGCAATCTAAGGACAGTGGAAATGTGTCTGCAGACATCAAGGTCTATCCTGCAGCTCA
Source organism: Parus major (assembly GCF_001522545.3). NCBI lineage: Eukaryota > Metazoa > Chordata > Aves > Passeriformes > Paridae > Parus > Parus major. The sequence goes on from NC_031781.1 coordinate 18,301,320, forward strand.
CAAAGGACTGGAGGAGAAACCAACTCTACTTTCTTCTCATCCACATTCCTGGATTCTCTCTAACCTATTCCCTGGACTCTTAAACTCAACTTTAGCTCAGCACAAAATTCAGCAGAATCCACTCTGTAATGTTCTGAAGGATAGATGAGGTACCATCCATGCATCTTTCCCATCCTTTGACATAGGAGGAGAATCTTCAGCTGAGCATTAAAATGTGAGAATATGTGAGCTAGAACCACATCATCTCTCTGCATGATAGAGGAGACTGATTAATGTAACATTAATGTGCTTTCAGACGTCATCAGGCAGAAATCTCACAAATGAATTTCATATTATCTTTTACTTTTCATGGTGCCTTTCTGGTTTTATTTCACTAAGTTGCAGTGGAATAATTATTGCTGTATTATACATGTGGCTGTGCACAGTTTGAGGAACTAAAAATAAATGATGGCTTTACTGATACATTTTTTGACTGATACATTTTTTGACTTTGTCATAGATAATTTATGGAATAATTTTACACTTCTGCAACACCCAGCTCACAATTCACATTCCAATCCATGAGGTGTCATTTGCAATTTGCGATGGATTCTTAATGAAATTCTTTGGATCTTACCTTCTAAATGTTTCATTTTATGCTTGGGCAGAAGAGAGAAAGTGTGTTCATATACATTTATACATTGTAAATGGAAATAAAGCTATGATCTGGCTCATCTTTCTAATCTATTTATCCTCCCAACTCCCCCAGTACTACAAGGAATATTATCCTTGGGTAGGGAGGGAGAAACAAAGAGCTGGTGGGACTTGTTCAAGGTCACAATATGGGAAGAAGGAAGCTGAATCCACATGGAATCATGGAATGTGTTGGTCTGGAGAAGACCCATGAGGATCATCCCAACCCCTGTGCCTGCCCAGACCCCCCAAATCCCACCCTGGCATCCCTGGAGCTCTGTCCAAAGGCTCCTGGAGCTCTGGCAGCCTCGGGGCTGTGCCCATTCCCTGGGGACCCTGGGCAGTGCCAGCACCTCTGGGGGAAGATCCTTTCCCTGAGATCCAGCCTAAACTGCCCTGGAGACAGCTCATTCCCATTTTCTGGAGGCTACAAGGAGAGATGCAGCCCCATCATCCTCATCACCCCAGCCCAGCTCCAGGCGTTTTCCAGGTCTGAGCCTCACACCCTCTCGGTTGTGCTGGTTCTTCTCTTGCTCTTCCTCCTTCTCCCTCCAGTTTCAATGAACTCATGAACTCACAGGACTCAAATAAACGCTGAAGCTTAGTTAAATTCAGTAAAGTCACCTGGAGGAGCAGTGACAAAAAAAACAACCAACAAGCAAGTTGTGATCACAACAGATAAGTGCTGAACACGTGGTCCCTTGGAGACACCACAGCCAGAGCAGACCCTGGGTTCCTCAGATAAAGCAAAACGAGGAATTTTAATTACTGACAGATTATTCTGCTATTTCAGTGCTCTGTCCCTTTGTGTTGGCTACTGGCCAAGAAAGATGCTGATAAATTGGAATGGGATCAGATATGTACCAGTGAACGATGAAAGGATTGGAAACATGCCCTCCAGGGCAGAGATAGCGAGCTAATTGAGCTGTTGTGGTTTTTTTTTTCTTGGTAAAGCAAAGATCAAGGGCTAAACTTAGTCTGGAGAAGAGAAATTCTAAATAACACAGTGCCAGTCTAGCCAGAGTGTAACCAGGAAAAATAGCTGGAAGTTCAAGCTGAATATTCAGGATTTACAATTAATTTTTATGACAATTTTCAAGGGACTGTAGTAGGTTCTCCATCCCTAGAAGTTTAGACATGTCAGATCTCAGTAATAACCTCTGACAAAGAGTTTTTCCCTCTAAAAGTCTTGCTTCATTTTGGAATCTGTTGTGTACAGAAGGCAACAAAGAAAACAAATTACAAAATTCACTGTGTGTCAAAATTGTGCATGCAAATTAATGGATTGGAATTTGTTCAATGTAATTACAGAACAATTTAATTTTTTTTTTTAACCCCACCTGGGGATGCAAAAAAAAAACCACCCAATTAATATGGAAGTGAACATATTTTGCAGGTTTCTTGCCATCTGCATTACAGGTGTCTCCTCCAGAACACATCCAGCTCAAACAGCTGTTCCAGCAAATCCAGTGGGATGTTTTCCAGGCTTCTCCAGGGATTTACCTGTGCTCAGAGCACGGGGAGCTGTGGGAAGGCTAGGCAGAACACTTTTCACTTGCTATTGATTTGCAGCTCTCATTTGAACCACACAAAACCTCTCTCCTTTCAGAGTTTGGTTGGTTTTGAATGATTTGATGGCTTTAAACTCAAATAAAGTAGGTTAGGTGGGATGTTGGGAAGAAATTCCCCTGTGAGGGTGGGCAGGCCCTGGCACAGAATTCCCAGAGAAGCTGTGGCTGCCCCTGGATCCCTGGAAGTGCCCAAGGCCAGGTTGGATGGGGTTTGGAGCAGCCTGGGATAGGGGAAGATGTCCCTGCCATGGCAGGGGTGGCACTGGGTGGGATTTAAGGTCTGATTTTGATGATTCTGTGATCCTGTTTGGGTCATTTAGTCCCCCTCTCTCACCATGTGCAATGCCTTCCCCAGCAGGCAGAGCACATCATTCAATAAAGAAACTTTTACCATGAAATCTGTCTCTATGTTGGGCTGATTAAACTTACATTTGTTGACCTTCAGGCCTTGGTTCAAAGCTCAAGCGGATTTTAGCTCTCAGTTAGAGAGTCCTTCATTGTAAAGAGCTGTTGAAACTCCAAGACTCCTCTGGGGGCTGATTTCTGTCAATTACTGATCTGAAATATGATGATTTATGAATCCCTCATATTGTGTGGCTGGGTGAGAATGTTTAGCAAACTGCAAGTGAAAACAGTGCAGCCTCAATGGGATCAAATGGATGGAGAAAATAATGCTCCCCTCAAGATGATCAAAATGGCAGAGAAAATGATCCCTGCTTCTAGATCTGTGTTGTGCACATGTAAAAATAGATATCTATGTCTCACAGAGCACATCCTGCTTCCCCAAAAACTAGGGAGAAGATTAAATATGGATTTTTAATGGGTGAATATTTACAGTCAAAGCCATTTCTCCCCATCAAAAGCATCAATGTGCAAATATAATCAAAGCAAGTTGTAGAACTCTGTACTTGAGAAGACTTCCATAATATTTCCATTCCTCAACTTCATGTGTTTTTACTGTAATTCATTTTCTCCCTCAGTTCTGAACATTCAAGCATTCTATAGTGTTTTGGGTTTTAAATTTATAGTGACAGCTTCCAGTAAATTGTCTGAAGAAGACAATAAAATCGGGCCCTTTGGATGGCTGTGTGAGTGGATCAATGTTCTATTTTCCAGTGTTATGATAATGAGTTAATTTGAAAGATGTATTGAGTGATTTGGTGTTAATTCTGCCATTAAAATTTGCCTCATGCCTGGACAACAGTGCACTTTGCTACAGTGCTTTAAGATAAAAAGTACAGGATTGTAAATGGGATTTCTAGAGTGGAATTTAGCTGAAAAATTGGAAATTTGGAGCTGTTGAGTCAGCTCTAATCAGCTGGAAGCAGTTGGTGCTGCCAGGACTGGTGTCCCCTGAGCCAGGGGGGACACAGGGACAGGGAGGGGGCTCAGGGTGGCCCCCAGGGCTCACGGGGAGCATCAATCCCAAAACACCTCTGCTCTGTCCTGCTGGCAGCTCCTCTGCTTGAGATCCGTGAAAGGAAAGAGCAATTATACCCCTAGACGATCTCGAAAAAGGAAATACAGGATGGGACAATGAGGAAATGCTGCTGGAGGACACTGAGGAGCAGCTGCAGCTCCTTCCTGCTGTCCCAGCGAGCTGGGGACAGGCTGGGACTGATCTCACTGGCACCACCTCTGCTCCTCCTGTGTCTGAACCCCAAAGGGGGTCCTCAGAAAACAGAAAGTTACAGCATTTCACTTCAGAGCCCTTCCTTTGTGCAGAAATCCCTGTCTCCTCAAGGAAGAGCAAGGACGATTAAATACCACTGCAGAAATACAGAAGGTGAATTTCCTTGCGGTGGTTTCTGTATTCCAGGTTTTTCCCAAGGAATTGAGTGTAAGGCAGAGTGATTTTGAGCAGGTAGAAGGAGGGTGAGCTCTAATTGTTGGCACTGCTGTCACAGCACAGTCAGGGAACGGCTGGATCTGGGGGAACAGTTTGTCATGAGCTCTCTCACCCCGGCTCCTGCTAATCCTTTCACACCGTTTTGATGTCCTTAAATTGTCTCTTTTCACAGCATTTCAAGGTGTCTTTTTGCAAGAACACTTTGCAGTACACCTCCATCCAGAGCTGCTGCACACAGAGCAATTACCTGTGCTGCATATTCAGTGGGGCACATGAATGCAGGTATCAGGATATGGGGAAAGGCCATGGATACACATCCTGTGTAAACACTGCAGATGGCAAGGAAGCAAAAGGAGACATCAGCCAGCTCCATCCTGCTTTCCCTCACTGAAAAAACTGGCTGCTTTCACACAGAAGAGGCAAATGGGGGGAAGAAAATAATTCAAAGTCATCCCTAAAAGGCTTTGGGTTGTGCACAGTCCTTTCCTATCACTGTGCAGGCAGCCCCAAGGATTTGGAGCTCTAGGGTGGGGTTTATGGACACTGGAGAGATTTTTAGTAGAGGCTATCTTTACCCCATTTCCATTTGAACTAGTTAAAAACCAAGATACTGAAATGCTTAATTGGTGCTGTGATTAACCCAGGATGGAGTTTGATTTCCTGTTGATATAAATCTGAGGAAGCCCTCCTGATGTCCCCTGCAATAAACCACAGAAGAACAACGAGAGAGCAGAATGAGACCCTTTTTATTCTTATCTGGTGAAATCCAAGAAAACCATACTGGGCATACTGGTTTTCCATTGGCTCCAAGGGCAATCAGGATTCCAGCAGGAAAGGTATTTCAGGGAAAGGTATTTCAGGGAAAGGCATCTCTGTGATTCATTCACTGCTCCTTTGCCCAGAGCTCCACATGGCAGCTGACTCCTGCCAGCTTCTCCCACCTGAGTCACTCCTTGGTGATGGTTCCAGCTCACACAGGAGGGTTTTGTCCTCGGATTAAGTTCTGCAACTGGTCTCCAATACTAATTGTAAAATGTATTCATTATTAACTAGGTATGAATTTTAAATAACTCTGTTCAACATCCCAATGCATTAAACCTGTATTTTTTTTCCACTCCTGCAGCCAGCCTGGCTGTTTATATCAATTTATTCAGCATTTTTGCGTGATTTTCACCCACAACAGAAGAGGATAAGATCACATTCCACTTTATATATTTAGATGGATAATTAAAAAGTAAAAACCTACTCAGTGTATTACTTACTGAATTATTTATTATGATTATTGTGATAATATTTTACTGAAACTATTAAACACCAAAATGTTTTCTTTAACCATAGGGTCTGAACTTGCTGGAGTAGAAGGAAAACTTTTAATTCCTTATATAATTCGGGCTTATCTCTGCCCTTCCTATCAGCATTGCTCTAGAGAGTTTATGGGAATTTGGTGCCAATTTTAGGGATTTGTTGTGGTTTAACCCCAGCAATTCCTCAGCCCCTCACTCAATCATTCCCCACCAATGGGAGCTGGGGGAGAATGGGAAGGGTAAAAGCTGGAAAACTCATGGGTTGAGGTGAAGAGAGTTTCACAGGAAAGCAAAAGCTGTGCACACAAGCAAAGCAAAACAAGGAATAAATTCCCTGCTTCCCTGGGCAGGTGTTCAGCACCTCCAGGAGAGCAGGGCCTCATCCCATGGAATGGTGGCTTGGGAAGGCAAAAACCATCCCTCCAAATGTCCTTCTTCCTTCTTCCCACCAGTTTGCATCCTGAGCATGAAGTCACAAGGTATAAATATCCCTTGGGTCGGTTGGGGTCACCTGTCCTGGCTGTGTCTCCTCCCAAAATCCCAGGCATTCCCAAATTCCTCCCCAGCATGGCCCTGCGAGGAGCAGGAAAGGCCTTGGCTCTGTGCAAGCCCAGCAATGACAAAACATCTCTGGATATTCCACCCTGTGCCCGGCACAAATCCAAACACAGCCCCGTTCCAGCCCCTGGGGAGAGCATGAACTCCATCCCAGCTAAAACCAGCTCAGTGCCCAGCCCTGGGCACCAAAGGTGTGTCCTGGCAGTGTGCAGACAGCTGCCAGCTCCCTGGGGGTGCCTGGAGCCAGCCAAAATCCACATTTTGGGAAGAGCTGCACGGCCAGATGGCTCCTGGTCAGCACAGGCTCCGTGTCCCCAGCAGCCCCTTCCAGGGAGGGTGGCAGGGCTGGAGGACCCTGCTCTGCTGGGTGACACCTGGTGCCAGCAGGGAATGGCAGATCTGTGCTGGAAACGAGGATGGGGAGTGCAGAAATGCCAGTTCTGAGCTCTTGGGTGTTTAGAGGTGGCATTTCCAGCAGTGTTGGAGCCCATGGAATCTGTGAGCTGAGCAAAAAAACCCTCTGGGATGGCTGTGGAAATGGGAATGCTTCCAGGCTTCAGGTATGATCATGCATCGAGGCTGGTTTTTTTTTCCCCTTTTTCTCCCTCACAAATAACCTGGAAACATTTAAATGGATCTCAGTGTCTTTTGTGGAGAAGCTGTTTGCTAAAGGTCAGTGTGGAAAGTCCTGATTCAGATCACAGAATCCCAGAACATCCCGAGTTGGAAGGAATCCACAAGGATCAGAGCCCAGCCCCTGGCCCTGCACAGACCCCCCAAATCCCATCCTGAGCATCCCTGGAGGGTTTCCAAAGGCTCCTGGAGCTCTGGCAGCCTCGGGAATGTTCCCATTCCCTGGGGAGCCTGGGCAGTGCCAGCACCTCTGGGGGAAGAACCTTGCCCTAAAACCCACTCTGAACCCCCCTGACACAGATGGAGAAGCTGATGGAGTAAATTCTGTGGCCTTAAACATCAGCACAACAAAGCAGCCACAGGTGGAGGGCAGAGGCTGGAGCATCATTTTGATAAATGGGATTAAATGAGATTACCTAAAAAGATCAATATAATCATCAAAGGAGCAGCAGTGCAGGAACAACCAGGCCACCACTCTGCCCATCTTTACCCACTGGGCAGAGCCTTGCTCAGTGAAAACCAGGCACCTCCAGCAGGAGCCAGCTGGCAGGTTTGGCTCTGGTCACAGTAAAAATGAGAAAAATAGGATTGTTATTGCTGTTCTGACCCCCAGCAGTGGATCTCAAAGGGAATCAGCAGATCCCTGCAGGGAGTCAGAGCTGCTCTGGGTAGAGGGCAGAACTCTCCAGCCACTGCTCAGCGCAGGATTTAAGAGTCAAGAAGTCCACAAGACACACTCCATGAAGAAACCTGGGTAAGTCATGACTAACATCCCTCAAAGTGCTGAAATGGCTTTTTTGGGTGTTTTTTACAACACTTTTTGGCAGAACTCACAGCAATTAATAATAGTAAAAGCCCACAGTCCACCTCACTCCCTTCCAAGGCAGCAGATGCAGCGTGGCCAATGAGCTAATTAAGCAAATAACAGCAAAAAAACCACTAAACCTCAACAAAACCCCAGCATTCCTTAATAGCTTCAGATCAAGCATTAATCACTGTGTTGTCTTAAAAGGATAGGTCATGGAGAATTCCAGGAACTCATCCTCAGTGTGAAGGTTTTTAAAGGCTGCACATGGAATCATTCAGGCTGGAAAAACCCTCTGAGATCATCGAGTCCAAGATTAATTAATCCAGGTCCAACACTACACCACAACTTTTTTGAGTATTTCCAGGGATGGTGATTTCATCACGTCCCAAGGAGCCAGTTCCAACTCCTGGCCACTCCTTCAGTGAAGAAATTGGTCCTAATCTTCAACCAAAACTTCTCTTGCTTCAATTTGAGGCTGTTTCCTCTTGTCCCATTCCTTATTTCCAGGGAAAAGCGTCCATCCCTCACCTGGTCCCAACCTCCTATCAGGGAATTGAAGTAAAGCCTGGTATTTCTCAGATATTCATCTGGCAACAAAGTCATTTTAAATGTAGCTTTTACAAAAGGTTTGGAGTGCAGTTTAATTTGGAATTGACATTTACTGAGTGCTTTCTTTTTACATTTTATCAGCAAAACAGGAATGTGCTTCTGTGAGCCCAGAGTCCAGCTGAGTTCAGGTCCTATCTGCAGAGCCACAGAAAGCAGAGCCTGGGCACAGACACTGAGCACTCACAAATAAGGTAATTTCAAATATATTTGCATCTGGAGACATTCTGCTTTGTTTTGCTCTATCAAAAGTCCTAAAGGTTTGTGACTGCAGGTGGTATTTGGCATTAGAAATGTTTTGCAGCAGAGTTGCCCCGCTTACCTCTTTCTTTATTTAATTTTCCCAGTGGAATGGATGGAATTGTAGTTCATGGAATCATCGCAGAATCACACAATGATTTGGGTGGGAAGAACTTAAAAATCATCTCATTCAACCCCTGCCATGGCAGGGACACCTCCCACTGTCCCAGGCTGCTCCCAGCCCTGTCCAGTCTGGCCTTGGATGCTTCCAGAGGTCCAGGGGCAGCCCCAGCTGCTCTGGGAATTCCATCCCAGCCCCTTCCCACCCTCACAGGGAGGAATTTCTTCCCAGGATCATCTGGCAGTTCCAAGCCATTCCCTGCTGTCCTGTCTCCACAGGCCCTTGTCAGATGTCCCTCTCCAATCTGGGGCAGTTTGAAACCACAAAGTGAATTTTGCCCATGGATGTCCCTGCTCCAGGTGAGTACCAGCAGTGCCAAATCCAGCCAAAGCCCAAGGTCGTGGAAATGATGGAGCAAGATGTGCTGCAAGACTGGATCGGGGCATTTGAATTTTGTAGGAGCACCTGGTACCAATCTCTCGCTGTGAAATGCCGTTTTATTTCTGTTTTGATCACTCTGCCTCGCTCATCATTAGCACTTTCTTTAGTGCCAGTCATTCTTACTTGTGTAGTACCTAATTAGTGCACGTAAATACCTGAAATTATTACCTCATCTTCAGCATCTTTTTGTTTGATCTTTATCGTTTTATTGCTTTTCTCCCTGTGCACACTCTGACAAGTTTTTCTAGTTAGCCCAGGAGAGTTTTTCCCAGCACACTCAAGCTTTTTATGCTTTCATCTTTTCTGTTAATCTGGTTTATCTGTATTCCTCTTCCTTTAGCCTTGTTATTTATGTTTCACAGGCTGGATATTTACTTCAGGGATAAGTCATCCCTGTTTTTTTCTTTTTTCTAGAAAACATACTTCTTTTATTAAAAAAACCCATCCTGTCAAAGGTTGCAATACCATAACTCAGAGAAACCAAATTCCATCCATTTCCTATAAAGCCTACATTTTAATTAGATGATGTTTTCTTTTTATATTGTCAGAGAATAAAGTTTAAGACAATATTCTTCAATACTTTATGCTTTCAATAAATAATTTATACCGAGGTATATCCTAAGCTACACTGGCTGCTTATTTTTCAAGGGCAAGGACTCTGCAGAAGGAGAACAGTATCCATAAATATTCTAAAAAAGAGATATTTAAAGGAAACAAATGCAAAGGAAGCTGCTACAAGTAGAACTTTGGAAACCAGATTGCAAAAACTGTATGATAATTTTGATCACTATCAGACTTGAAGCGGATATCTGGGTCATGTTTACAACAGCATTTTCTCTCTGTAGACTTGAGAGTTTTAGGAAAGAAAAATGTTTAAAAAATGGATTAAAACACACAAAAAAGCTGAGGAGTATAAATTTCCTTTGCAGGATTTCCTTGGTGCATGGGGTGGCCTTGGCTAAAGAAATAGAGAACCCCAAATTCACCTGCACTGCTTTGAATATTCTAATTTCCAACTGCTTTGAAAAGGCTTTTCCAAAAATAAACAGATATCCTGAACTTCCTAACCTGAACTGTGAGAGCAAAACTCTCTAAACCCAAAGTTTAGGCTTAGGACCAATGGAAACAATGACAAAACAATTAGGAAAAAATAATCAGCTGCAACAGAGTCATCTTCTGTGTCCATGGATTAACAATTCCCCTTCCTATTTAGAGATGCAAGGTTTTTAAACAAACATTTTGACCCAGTTTTTGCACGCTGCTTATGCAACCTTTGATGCTGAGTTAAAATCCTCGTGTTCAATGTTTAGTGGATGAGGTAGCACATCCTCTTCTTTACTAGGAGCATTTAATTTGAGGAAAATTCCCTTTATTTTCCACGCTGCTGTAAAAATCCAATAAGTAATTACATAGCAGAGCCATTCTTAATGCCACCTTGTATTTGCATGAATAAGTGATGTATTTTTATAAATTAATGCCTGGTTCCATTATCTTTAACCTCCAACCTTCCCAGAACACCTTCACTGTGCACCGTGTAACTCTTTGTTCATCTTTCTTTTGTCTCCAAGACATTCCTTAAAAGATTGTGCAGATTTTCTGACTTTCCACACTGGGTTTGGAGTGTTTTGGTTCCTGGTTTCCATTTCAGATGCAGTAGTTTGTCATAACCAACTGCAATTAAAATAAATCCTTCATCTCAGGGAAGGTGACAGAGTTAAGGAACTGATTGCAGAGGATGGGTGACATTTGCCTTTGGTTTGTACTACAAATTAAAGGGTGACGTTAATAATCAGTCATTCAAGAAACAGCATTAAAATGAGAGTTTATCCCAGTCTTTTGCCATCCTGTGTCGTTAGGAATCTGCGTAGTAAAATGATTAGCTCACGTGATTTTCAGCCAATCAGAAATTCACAGATAAATATAACTCCGTGACATTTCTGCAAGGGAACGTCCTTTTTTATGGTAAAATATTGTTTTTATTGATGCATATTTCCTCCCTGACTTCTCTGGGCACAGGTTTGAGGCATCACCTTCTAATAATGACAAAAATTAGGTGCCTTGGAAATGCTGTTTTAGCTTTGATTCCTTGGGTCATGTGGTGGGTGTGAACCTCACACCTCCAGAAAGGACCTAAAGGAAATTTGTCCTTGCAGGGAGCTCTGTCTGCACTTAGATATCTCTTCCCTAGACACGAATGAGGTGATGAATGGGAATTTTCTTAGCTAAAACCAAATCTCCTCCAGTGAGGGGATGGTTTGAATACTGAAACTGTGATATATACACACTTAGACATCCCGTGAGTCTGCAATCCCATCTCCAGTTAAAATCACTCCCATCTAAAGCTCTGCAAGACCAATTTCAGCCTGAGCAAAATTTACGCTACCCTGATTTTTTGACTCATTAAAAAGTAAGCCCAAAACAACTTTACATACAGAAAAGTTAGCAGAAATAAATCGCTGAAGTTTTGCCCGCTGCTAAAAACCATGGATCCATTTCACCAGTTCAATCACATGTTGAAATAGGTTTTCACTGCAGTTTGTAGCATGATGTACAAAGTGATGAAGCCCCATAAAGCAGATGCTTGAGACTCAGGACACAAATATTAGAGAGAGGATGTTACATTTTTATTTAAGTGCAGCTATGTATGGCTAAATGGGGGAAGGTACTGAGTGCAATGTAATGAATGATATGGCAAATGCACTGCAGTGCAAATAAACCATTAGGAGTTACACTTCATTTTCATCAGGCACTCAGCTCATATTCCCCTGCACTTTGGAGAGCCCCAACAAATAAAAGCATGGCAGAATGCTTTGCATGCAGTTCAGGCAGTGCTCAGCACGCAGCTCAGCCCCCGTGGGTTTTTATGGGAAGTGTATAAGCAGCCTGAAAACCACAGGGTATTTATATTGATTGTCACTTGGAAGGGAGAATTTAAAAGTTGTTGCTCACTAGAAAAGGGCTGGGGCAGTGGGGGTGGTGGCTGGAGCAGGCAGCTCACAGCAGGGAGGGAACCTGTGGGTCTGTAGCTCACACAGTGTTGGGGACAGCCGTGGTGGGTGCTGTCCTAACCCACAACCCTTTCCTGGCTTTCCTGTCCTTCCTGGGCTCTGTCACCTTCAGACTCCTCTGAAAAGTGAATTTATGCTGCTCTTCCAGACACTTTCTCCGTGGAAATGCCCCAGCCCAAGGCAGGAGGCTGGAAATGGACAATCTTAATCCAACCCAAACCCTCCCACCACTCTGTGATTCTTCAGCAACAACACCCAACAGCTCACACCCCCTGAGGTGCTAGATGGCTTTAAAAGCTTCATGTGCAGTCAAAACCAGCTTTTTTGGGGGGGTGAAATAAAAATCCTTGGGGGCAATTGTACAGGAGTTGAACAAAAGCAACAGTTTTGGGTACAGAACTTTATTTTGCACAATAGTGAGTCCTGCTTTAAGTAATTGTTCCCCAGTAATTGCCCCCAGTCACACCAGTCCAGGACCTGGTGAACATCCTCAAGGAATCTTAGGTAGCAGCATATTTTATATTTAACATATGAATAATTATAACATAAATTTCATATTTATAACATATTTAACATAACATTTCATATTTAACACCGCATATTCAATATTTAACATATTTCATTTGTGGTAGTGGGACCTGTCCTCTAGGCAGGGAGTTGATGTCACAGCTCATTCCACACACTTTATTAATGGCACCTTCAGCAGCTACAGCTTTTGGTCTGATCTGGACTGGATGAGAGACCGAGAGAGCAGGAGATGCAAAACAGACCCCACACACCAGGCAGGGCATTCCCAGCCAGCTTCATGCAGCTGTAATGGGATATTTATATTTAACACTCGGGGATTTTAAATATCTATTGTTATCTCATTGCAAGAACCAGGAAGAACACGAGGAGCCTCAGAGGCAGCGTTATCCTAATGCTGGCCTTGGTGCAGTGGGTGGGAGGTGTTTGTAAGCAATGAGTTAAGTGATCACAGGGAGCAGCTGCTCATTTTGCCTCCATTGAAAGGCTGGGATGATGAGGAGAGATCAGATAAATACATTCTCATGTCGTTGTTACATATCTGCCTGTATTGCAAACGTGTCTAATACAATATGCACACACTGTGTAGATACATAGATAAATAAATAGATAATTGTATCTGCATCCATTTATTTCCATTCCTGTGGACAACAACTGCCCCTGCCCCTCACTGTGGCTGTGATTATCTCAGTGACATTTTGTTTGCTAGGGATCCAGAGTGAGAATGCTGAAACCTCAGGGATTTATTTAGGGCAAGTGTAGGACACCTAAGGAAGAGCAGCACTGGGCTGTGTCTGACCTGGGGAGTACTCACATGCAAGGCAGGCGGGAGTTTTGTGATTTTTTTAATATGTTATAATTATTAGAGACTGGGAAATGGAGTCTATGGCAGATCCAGCCTTGCTGGAGGGTGAAGATTTGGGAATAATGTTTAAAATCCAAATATCACGTGGAAGAGGGAGGCTGAAGTGGAGGTGATGTGTTTTGCTGGTTTTCTGCTGTGACTGAAAGGCTGAGGGAAGAGGCTGGACCAGAGAGCTCCACACTTTTCCTCTCTTCTTTCTAAACCCAAACCTACCAAGGGATAAACTCTGATTAATCAAGTATTTCACCTTTCACTGTGGGCCACAGTTTAAAGTTTAAGTTACAGGAGCAGGGAAGATGTGCAGGAATTAGATGTCCAAGGAGAAGTCAAGAGTGATTCTCCTCCCAGAGCTGTGAAAAGAACTAATCAGTTGGTCAAAGCAAAGGGCCTCCAACAAATCAAAGACCCAAGAACTGGAACCAGTGAATTTCAATCAACTCTCAATGGAAAAACAAAGCTGCTCCCTTCTTGGTCAATCAGGTGTCCAGAGCTCAAACTACTTAATTCTCTTGATCTAAAGTGCTTTCTGTCTAACTACACCATTCCCTTAAAGTCTTCTGGTTTCTCTGCCTGTGATCCCACCAGTTTTCCAGAATTTATTTATAAAAAGTCCGATTTTTCCAAGCCTGGGGGTCAAAAACACACTTCAGCAGTGAAAAAACATTGCTGCTGTAATCAGCGTTGATTGTTGCCTGCCAATATTGCTGCAGGGATGGGAGTGCTTTCAGACTCTTTACCCTGTTAATAAAACTTGATAAGAAGTAAATCAGAGAAACAAATTCGGTCTTGTAACAGCTTTATGGACATTTGTGTTTTGTGCTGCTTAACACTTGCAAAAAGCCGCTTTTGTAATTTAGTCCACGCTGTTGTTTTCAGCTGATAAAACCACAACAGAGCCCTTTTATCACAGTAGGAAACTTCCCTTTCCCCTCAGATTTGGAGCAATAACAATTCTGGGGGGTAATAATTATTCCAGATGTACTGTACCGTGCAAACGAATCGGTTGCTTTGCTGGTGCTGATGGAGTATGCTCAGAATGAGCAAATTAATTAGGCAAACTGCGAAATCAAATAAATCTCACAGCAGTGACCTCTGTGTCACCGAACAAAGGAAGACATTAGGTTGATGTGTAGCTGCATTTGTGGAAGTAAAACCAGAACTTAAGAGCTAAATGTTCTCATTACTCGGGCTTCAAAGAGGCGTTGAGGCTGGCAGGGAGGGAGGGAGGGATATTTGATGTCCCTTGAGCTCTTTGGTTGGGTTTGTGCAAACAGCAAATGCCACGTCCCAGGATGTTTCCCTGGGATGCTGCACCAGGTATAAAAATCAAACCTTAAAGATATCATCAGCACTGGGAAATATCCGTGCCCTACACGAGCTCACAGCATCCTGCACTCATTTGGCTTTGGGAGCACTTGGATTCTCAGCTGCTGAACCTGGAAATATCCTTCAGGCTTTATCTCCTCCTCTCCGGGGGGGTGAGGGTTTCCAGAAGCTCTGAGGAGCATTCGTGACTTCGGATAACAGCAGTACCCTCTTCTCCTCCCTCTTTCTATAACCTGGAAAACAAAAGCTGATATTTGCAGCTCCTTTCATGGCACAGAAAGGAAATTAGAGTGGAGTATCAGGCTGGTACAGCAGCACAGGCTCTGCAGGGTTGCAGATGTTATCAGCCTCGGTGTTATCAATATATGCTGATGGAACAGGAATTTAGTGATGTTTTGCAAGGAAATGATTGCAGATAACTCAATCCTGTGAGGGTTTATGCTGTCATCTATCACGGAGGTACTGCAAGGTGAAGAAGTGTTTTTCACCCAAGGGAAAAAAAAAATGCAGTTTTTACTGTGTTTATTTAGAAAGGGTCAGAGTGATGTGTAGGAAAGTTCCTAAGGATATTCAAAATGTGATGTTTAGCAGGCAGCAGGTGTGTGTGATTTACTGCTGGGGGTGTATGTAAGGGGTTAAGGGGCTTTTGAGTGGTGCACTGGGAGGAGAAGAGACATTCAGTGGGAAATTTGTCTTGGGAACGAAAGTTTTATGGGATTCAGGCCACCCATCACCCAGCCGGCAGCGCCCATTGGAGCCAATTGCCTTGTAATGCTTCAGTCTGCAAAGTCAATGAACTATTGGAGGCTTTTTTCCTTTATTGTGGAAAATTTCCATGTGCTAATGGTGACCCAAACCATTGCTGCTGGGAGGCTTCTGCCCTGCAAATTGGGGAGCTGCTAATTCTCCATCCACCAATCCTTATCTGGGCTGCAGCAATGATCCCTGATGCCCCGAGGGCACTTGAACATGCCTGACTCCCCCCAGCTTCAGTGGAGAGTGGTATCATCGGTAGCAATTCATACCCTAAAATCTGGGGCCATCAGAACTGTCTCGGGAATGTTTCATGCGGCTCTGGATGTGTTGGTTCTGGGGGGTGACACGATCAGGAGTCACTGCAGTGCCACCAAGGCACAACACTCGCGTGTGGGTGATGCTGACAGGTGCAAGATAGACCTGCACCGTGTAGGAACTGCAGGATCCCTGTCCAGAGCATTCAGGGATAATTCCTTTGATCAGGAACTATCACAGGCTCAGTTCCCCCCGGGCTGGTATCTGCAGTATTGATGGTGAGTGTATCTGTCACTTAATTCTGTCTGCAAAATACACGGATTTTTCTGAGGTGAGATGTGAAATCTCTGCATCTGTGTATCCCTGAGCCAGCAGGGAAGTGATTCCTGAAGGTAGCCAGTAATAGTCTCTATATTTTTCTTGTCATTAGGATGAAATGTTTTTTTGGATATTTTTCATTTTACAGCAGGTGATAAACACTGGCAGTGCCCAAGGCCAGGCTGGACAGGGCTAAGAGCACCTGGGACAGTGGGAGGTGTCCCTGCCATGGCAGGGGTGGCACTGGATGGGCTTTAATGTCCCTCCAACCCCAACCATTCTGTGATTAGCAATAAGGTTTTAAATATTATAAGATTTTGGGGTCTTTCCAGAGTGAAGCCCCAGTACCAGGCTGAGAGTTCCTGTTGTGCCCCAAACTGGCACAAGGTTGATCCAGGGCAAGATTGGGATGAACAAAGACCAAAAGGGAAGTTTGGAAGATGAACACTTTGAGCTCTGACTGTTCTGCCATTAAAGGAACAACATTCTTTTTTTAGGAGACTGTTGGTGATGATTTTCCATCAGAGACTTCATTTGCACTGTGGTTTCCCTAGAAAACAGCAAATTAACCTTGTTGTGGAGCTTTATTTAATCCTCCTGAAGAGGTATCACTGCTGTAGCTGCAGGGTGGGGTCAGTTATGCTGGGAATGGAACAAATATCCAATATTTGTTTGATAAAGCAAATTTGCAGTTGTTTCCTACAGCCTTTCACTTTCATCCTTTAATTCCTGTTTCAAACCACTTCCCCGATTTTTGGTTTCAAATCTACCCACAAGACTCTTCACAAGAAAACAGCCTTGGGATTTTCCCTTCAGATAAATCTTATGAGAGGAATTTATTGCAGCTAATAAATTATATTTCAGCAAGGTACATTTGATCCAACTCTTTTAATCATGCTGATGTAACTTCATGGAACAATTCCGGACGTTTCAGCATCACTGAAAGGAAAACCAGCCTGGAAGGGCTCATCTGAAACTCATCTGATGGGAACAGAGTGGAATATACTGGCTGGAAACTTGCACAGAAAATTGATGTGGAATATATGTGGGAAATCCCTCAAAGAGAATTCAGCCATTTAATTTCAGTTATACCAAAACTGGTATCGTATTGAGTGCTATTTTGATGATTCTTAGTCTTTCTGGGTTAGATTTATGTCATATGGTACATACCAATATATTATCCAAACCAATAATTTAATTTAAATTAATTACAATAAATCACAAAAAAAAATATTATGCTAAGGATATATTTTGACAATGCTAAACCATGTCAGGAAATTGTGCATTTCTTGCTTGAAAACCTTATTTAAAATTCTCTGCTGCTAAGCTGAGTTTCAACTAAAAATTCCTCAAAAACCTGTGGACCAGCTGTAATTTTACTATTTCCTATTCAGAATGAAAATATTTTCGAGTACCGCTCTCAGATTAGATAAATATACTATTGTTTACAGTTATGATAACCTTAAGATCCTGAAAACGGCTTTAGAAAAAGCTAATTACATGTTTTTATTTGCTGCTAGTTAAAACAGGAGAATAACAGCCCAACTCATTTAATCCCTACTGTGATTTCCTCTGGGCTAATTAAAGTGTACTCAACTGGTGTCTCAACTGCACAGCTCCAGGCAAGCAAAATGTTTAAAGGGACCAGAGCTGCTCTGCTCAGCGGGGCTGGGGGTGGAATTATGGACTTTGAGGTGAAAAGTGTCCCAAGGAATCGTCCTGGAGAGGCTGTGCTGGCCCATGCTGTCCATACTCACATTGGAGATTCCCACTTTTGGGCAGGATGGACTGGAACGGGTTCCCAGAGAAGCTCTGGGGGCACCAGGATCCCTGGAAGTGCCCAAGGCCAGGTTGGACATTGGGGCTGGAGCCAATGGGAGATGTCCCTTGTCACCCTGAAAATTAAACCTTCTGATAATGTTTTCATAGTTTTAGTTACTTTCCCGTGAAAGTCCTGTAAACATAAGTTGTTTGTCACATTCCTTCTAAGAAACACCTTTTGATGGACGTTTTGCATGCCCAGTGTGTTTGGGAAGGTGATAAATTAATTATCCAGTCATTGTCAAGAATCTATAAACACTGGAGTCAGAGAATAAAGGCACAGGTTTTTGTTCTGACATTGAGAGTGGTCGTGTGAATCATTTCGTGTCCTTCATCCCTGCCATGGATGGGTTTGGGGCTGGATGGGATTTGAGACCTTAAATCCTTTTGGGATTTAAGGTCTCTTCCACCCGAAACCATTCTCTGACTCTTTGCTACCCAACTTTCCCGGACAGAAGGGGTCTCTGAAAGCCCCCACACAGCTCCTGCATTCCAGGACCAAAGCAGGTTTTACACACACAGGCTTTACCCCAGCAAGCAGAAGTATTTTGAAGGAAATGGAGGTGCCACTGAGGTCAAAAATCGCTCCTTTATTCAAAAACTCCGGCTCTGTGCAGGGGTGCAAGCAGATTTTCATGGTTAAATGAAGGTTTTGGAGTGCGTGGCTGATGCTCTGTGGTGCTGATGAAAGGATGAGCTCTCAAGAAAAGCTTTTTCTTTCCGAGCAGCTGCCCAGGACTTTTCCAGCACAGATATTTGCATTTCTAAGTGGCGTGAACGGCCCATTCTTCACCTTTAAATGCCCACGACCTGTCTTACCCCACTCCTGGCCGCTCCATTCCTGGCTGCTCCAGCTTGCTGAAGAGTCTTTAAAGCCACCATCCCCCCTGTATTATTTTTATGTTATAAATAATATATTTATAATATATATATTATATTTATATTATAACAGTACAGCTGTTAGAGACACGCTAGAAGGGAAATAGGGAGCGTTCAGCCTTTCCCTATCAGATCAAAGCATGGAGCTCCGAGGCAATAAATAACAGTGATTCATCCAGACGATCTAAACCTCTCCATTAAAACACTCACCGGGGTAAGGGGACCATCACTGGTCTCCTGTGGTTTTTTTGTTTTCTTGAAGCGTTAATATTTAGCTCATCCTGTTTTCCATCCACCCCAAACAGCCGTGTTCTCTCCTGAGGTAGAAATGGGGATGTCTCACATTTTTTTTGGGCGTTCAGCCCACAGGGGATGCCTGGAGCCATTAGCAGGAATGGGTTTGTTTGCTTTTATGCCATGAATACTAATTGTGGCCTCACTTCTGCTGTGGCTTTTTCTTATTCTTTACAACTGAATCTTTCTCCTTCAGTGTGGATTTGTTTCCACTATTTTTCCTCAAGATTTTGGTCCTTCCACTAATGTTGTGGTATAGAATATGAATTCCCAAGAGAGCTTTTTTTTATCTCTTCCAGTTCCTTGTAATCCTATGGATTAGCTATTTTTTCCTTCTATATCTTTAAAATACATTCCATTATTCCTGCAAGGCCAAACAATAATTGGAAAGACTTTTTAAAACTCTCCTTTTTTTATTTCAGGCTATGACCTGAAATTACTGGGAAAAGCAAATGTTTCCATTTTGTGAGTGAAGCTTTCTGTACCAGTGAGATTTAAATAGTGGATATACAAGGTGTGATCCAACACTTAAGTCCTTAACCTGGAACAGTTCAATTTCATCATCACCCAAAGCATGTACAGCAGCTTTATTCAAGCATTAAGTGAAAATAATTCCTCCTGTCCTCACCAGAAACCACACTCAGTGCTCAGAATGTCAGTCAAGGTCTGGCTGTAACCAAGAGCAGGGTGAGGAATCCCAGGGCTGTGGAGTGAAGTGAGATCCCTCCTGGAAGGGCACTTTTCCCTCTAAAACCCTAATTGTGGCAGGCTGTGGCTGTTATTTCTTACAGTGAATATAAGAATTCATATCCAGAGAAGCTGACGGATGACAGAACTTCATTAAACATCAGGGGTTGTACCAGAGCTGGCCTCGGAGCCGAGCTGGTTTGTGTTTTACAAGTTTGTACTTGAACAGCTCAGAATTTCTGCAGTCACTTGCCTCATCCTTGAACTCTCCCTGTCCTCGAACTCTCCCCGTTTAGGGAGAAAAGGAGAAATGTTGCTAACAGGGGAAATGATCAGCCCCATCTCCCTCTCTGCGCCGTGATAGGAGTGTCCAAGGTAACCTGGCATTCCCAAGGGAACGCAGCAGGTGTTGAACAATGAGAACCATGAGATTCATAGCAAAAGATGACTGGGAGGGAAAAAAACCCGTCCTTGGCACGAGTGTTGTGTCTGCTGCGCTCTCTCCGGCTTTAAACCAGCCTTAGGTGCACGCTGAGTGCTGGGTTGGAGGGATTCATTTTCAAGGACAATAGTCTTAGAATAGCAGGCACAGGGCTGACCCAGAAAGGGAATTGAGGATTTAAAATCCTAGAACGTAAAATTTGCCAGGAGACTGGGCAAAATAAGTAGTGGCAACGCTGATAAGGGATTATACAGGATGAAAAAATGATCATGTTTTGGTGGAGCAGAGTAAATTTGATAGAATGTCAGGGCAGCCGAGGTACAAGTGACTTTTGTTTTCCTGTGTTTTGCTTTGGATAAAAATATTTCACCCAAAATACTCAAGAAAAACTCACAAAAACACCTTCATGATCAATCTCTATGATTAAATACATTTGTAGAGAGTAACTTTTTAATGCTAACATTCAGAGAGACACAAGGTGAAATCCATGCCCTCCTTACTCTGGTGAAGATTTCCTTGACACAGAAAGGACAAATCTTCTCAGCATCCTCCTGAACCTGAGCTGAAATTGTATTCAACATATTTATGAGCAATTCAGCTCCTCAATTATAAAATTAAAAGCATATTCATGCATGCAACCCTCGGTTTTCATAGCTGAACTTGTATTTTCAAAGCTGATATTAAGACTCTGTTCAGATTCTCCAGATCAAGTGAAAACACAGAACAAAAAAATAGGAGAACCATCCCCTTAGGTTCATATCCAGCTAACTTGCTGAGAGTATTTTAACTATAAACAAGTCACAGCAACAAAAATCTCTGCAGAAACGTTGTGGGGAGGTTTTTTTATCCCAGAATTGCCATTTTTTAATCGCTGTGCAAGGTTTGGATGGGTCAGTGGATGGGTGTGAGTTGAAGTCCTGGGTCCTTTGAGAAGGCAAACAAAGAATGATGAAGCTGTCAGCAAACCCATGTTAAACCCCGGGAGTTAATGGGGCTGCACTGGTTTTTACTGGGCTGTAGAGAAGGTCACAAATGCCTCCAGCTCCTGGAATGATCAAAGGCTGTGTTTGCATTTCAACACCCCCTGCAAAGCCAAGAATTCAGGCACAGATTTACACATTTTAGTGAGTCAGATAAAACACTGATAGAGGAGGAAGCACAACCTGAGCCAAAGCACAGCCAAGGCCAACAGCATCTCTTGGCAGTTGTCATCAGTTTTTGTGTTGATGCTCTGAAAAATCACTTCAGCTCCCAGCAAACCCTCAAGGGCTGGGAATATCCAGCTGAAGTTTGACAGAAATGGACTGAGAATTAGGAAATGAGTATAAACCCTGTAGATTATTTACATTCTAAAACAGTCATGGAAGGTAGTAAATAAACAACTCTTTTTAAAACAGCAACTGCTGAAGGTTCTTTGCTGTCCCAGAGCCCTGCTGGAGGGGAAAATCAGATTAATTTGTGTACCATTGTCAGATCTTCTCTTTGGGTCTGTTTTCCCTGATAAAGGGCAAAAATATTGTTCCAGGAGTGTGGTGCTGGGACCTGGGCTGGCTCTGCCCTTGCAGGTGATGCCTCCAGGAGTTTCTCTCCTGTTCCCACTTCCTTTTTTCCTTTTGTATTTTAAACAAATCCATCTTCTCCAAGAATGATAAACTAAGCCACTCTTAGAAGGTATTTGAAGGCATCAGGAATTATGCCTTTATTGAAACTAAATGTGAGTGATTTGTCCCTGCTGAATCCAGGATACAACCTGCTGCAGCACTTCTAGAAGCTATAATTATTATTATTTCCATTCTGTATGGATCTTAATTGTAAATCTGCCAATGAATTTACTTTAGCATTGCACTTGCCCGCCTGGATGAGTTTGGAATTTATTATTTCAATTTTATTCCCTCCAATTTTTTTGTAGGAAATATTTGGTGTTCTTTAGTGAAAGAGCTCATGCTGAATTTACAGCCCCTCCTTCATCAATAAATTCAGAAAAATCAAATTATTGTTTGGCATAAAACCCCCAAATACTGTATTATTAAAGTACATTTTGAGACAAGGCATCATCTTGGTTTATGAGGAGTAGTTCAAAGCCAGACTGGTGTTAGAGCCTTGTCTGAGACACTTGGAGTGATTATTTTTATTTAAAAGATTGAGAAGGGACAAAAGTAATTACTGGTGGATATTTTCCCTGCCATAACTCGATGCTGCTTGTGTTATTTTCATGTTTAAGTTTGGAGTCGCTCTGAAATTACCAAAATTGAGGTATTTTACATAAAATCTTGTAATCTCTGTATGATAAAATGAACAGCAGGATGGAAATCCAGGGTAGGCTCAACAATCATCCTTTGCTTTGGTTTGGAACTTGTGGTCTGTCAGATCCGTCCTGAAGCTCCCCAGGATAAACCTGTGGCTTAAAATGCAGCTGAATTTTAGACACAGACTAAAAATAATGCAATGGAAAAGGTTTTCCAGAGGACATTGGAAGGGTCTGCATTTATTCATTTAATCATGATCAGAACCACGGTGGTGGGGAATCCACTTCCTAAAAGACTCCACAAAAGCTCAGTGGACTTAGAATTGTCAACAATCAAGAAAAAATACAAATTTTATGTTAAAAAATAATTTAAAAATTGTTTGGAAAACAAAAGGAATTATTTCTTCATTTGAGCCCTTCTGAATTTCCATCTATTCAGGAAACCCTGCAAAAAACTCGAGTCCAATATCAATCCTAAGGAGATTAAATACTTAAGCATTATACTGTCCTCTAAATTAAGGAAGTTGTATAAGCTTAATTTCCAGAGGATTCTAAATGTGATTAAACAGGATATGCCATGATTAAATATCTTGCTGCTATCCATTTCTGGGTGGATTAACTCTGTTAAAATGAACTCTTCCACAATATTTGTTTCAGATAACTCCCTGGGTGATTGGTGTGTGTGTGTTTTAGAAGCTTGCCTATATTTTGGTAGTTTTGCATAGAAAATAAAGAGTCTAAAAGCACAGAAATTGCAGGAATTTACTGGAATCTCTGCTCAGATTTGTGTTCCAGCCCTCTGGAAGCTGCATTAGGTTAAGGGGGAATCTGAACTTCCACCTTTGGATGTAGCTAACACTGGATTTTCCAAGAGTCACCCAAGATCTGTTCAGAAAAAACCTTCCAAAAACCTCCACCCATCGCTCCCAACTCTCACAAAACTGATTTCCTTTCTTTGTGTCTGACTCTGATATCTCTAAATGGGCAAAACAGTATTTTTGTAAGAATGAAGAGGTAATTTCACCTTGCACCAAGGGCCAAAAGATTTCTTGGTGATTTCTTTGAGTATTTCCCTACACTCTGTGAAGGTATTGAACCTTAATTTACTCTGGGAACCGGTAAATATTGGAATTGTTAATTTCAGGATTGGCTGAGGTCTCAGTTCCTAATATTCCTTAAATAAATGCATTTCATGGAAATTTTCACTGGCCACAATGAAGATGTCAGGAGCCCTGCATCCTTTCAGAACTGCAAGAGATTGCAGAGTGGAAAAGATCCCCTTTAAATAAGATTTTAAATAGCATTTTTTGTTTTTAACTGTTGCCCAAAAGAGGCACAAGGAGTCCAGCCCTTGTGGGATTGGTTCCAATTGATTGTGGAACTTCCCACTCCAGTCCTGCAGGCTGATCTGAGCTTTACATTTCTCATCTGTGAACTCTTTCTTCAGCTGCAGGTTTTTCCTCTCCCTAACCTCCCTTTTTCTCCCTCTCACATCAGATCTGGGATTTTCTGCATGTAAAAGGGAGGTGAGAGTTCCTTAACCTGCAGCTGGCAGCAGTTAGGAGGAGTGTTTGCAGGAGGATGGGGGGAAACCTGGAATAAACCACACACAGACTTACAAAAACCCCTTCAAATCTTTGAGAGGGAGCAGCATCTCCCCCAGGGATGGAGGATCAAACTCATGTGTAATTTAGCACAAAAATTCAGGAAGATTCTTGCTGCACATCAATAAGGGATGCTGCTTGCTTTTTGTCTACCTATCCTGTCCCACTGCTCCGGAGCCTGAGACTTGCAGGAACCAAGGAACCATTTACCAGTTTCTTTAACCTGCAAATATATTAATGCCTGCCATTTTTATACCCTCATTATCCATTTATTGCGAGGTGAACCACTCCGAGTTCATTAGGATAAGCTGTCTAAACTATTTCTGAGCTTCTGCTGATGCTTTAATGGCTTTTGTTGAGTTCATCCATTATCCTTTGTGCTTTATAAACACGAGTTCCCTCTGTGAAACTCCCTCCTGCTCTCTCTCCCCCTGCCCTGATGTCTCTGTGTGTGTATTTGGCTGATTTGCCAGCTCTGCTTTCAGCTGGCCTAATGGCTAAATCAGACACAGAAGCAAGGCGTGGAAGCCACAGTTTTGTTCTTCCATTTAAAGCCAGTTCAATTCGAATAAACGTCAAATCTACCTGACTGCATCTGCTTGTCAAGTAGGTGAATGTCTAAAACCCAGAGCCTCCACGTAGGAACTCCTGAGATTCAAAACCAGCAATTTGGGCCAAACAGCCTTTAAAAAACTCCCTTGACACCAGGACTGTAAAACAGAACTGTGGAAAGCACAGGGAGAAGAAAAACAACCAAAAAACGATGGTGAAGAAGGAGATGTTCTCACACTTGATCATGTCCTTCACCCCCCCAGCCCTCGATTGCTCACAGAAATGCCTCCTCATCGGAGTGAAAGTAAATAATGCTCTCTTCTCTGGGTTTCTTACCCCAAATGCCAGTGATCAGGTCAGCAGCAGCAAAGTGCCCCCAGCACCTGCTGCCAGTGAGTGAAAGGTCTGTCAGGAACTGAGTTAGCACCGCTGCTGATCTGATCTGGGGTGAAGCACCAGCCCTAGCCCCGAGCAGCCGGACCCAGTTTAATGTCACCGCTCCAGCTCAGTCCACTATTACAAGTTTCTCAGCACAGTACAAAACAAGCCCTGCAGAAAGGCAGTGGCAGCAGCAATCTGTCAGCTATTTACTGAGCCTTTCCCTAATTCCCTCCCTCGCTGCTGTCCCTGGCATCTGCCCGTGGAATATGGATTTGGGCTCTGCTGTACCCACTTACAGGGCTTCCCTCCTTTTTTATCCTATAGGAAGAGATTTTCTCAGCTCCCAGGCTTCCTTTGCATGCTGAGCACCCTCTGATCTCTAAAAGAAATATTGAGATCAAGCTGTGGGGAGGGGGAAATCACTAAACCGTGTTTATTTCTGTTTCTGTGGACAAAAAGCCGCTTTTCTGAGCTGGCTTTGCAGACTTGGATGTGCAGTCTGGCTCACCTGAGCACCTCGTTGCTTACGACTTCTATGGCAGGATCAGGAAGCACATCCTCAAAATGGACATTTCATGGTGATTCAATTGAAGTTAGGAGCTGAAAGTGTTGTTTTTATGTGGAATATGCAGAGTCCTAAATAACCAAAAGGGAGATCGGGCTGATCTGAGTAAACATGATTTTTCAGCCCTTACCTAAGACAGCTGTCAAATGGCAAAAGGATCTATTGGCAATATGGCCACTGTTGAGTTAGCTACAATATTCCTCTCTCCCTATAATTTTCCTTTTCACCTGCCAAACCTACCCATTTATATGCTTATATCCTGTTATTATAGAAAATCCAGATGACAAATTGCATGTCTGCAGCCCTCTTTGTTCCCATTCTCCAGCCCAGTGAACATTCCTGGTGTACATCAGTTTTATGTGAATGTAGGATGTTTGGGGTTTGTGAAAAATGTTGCTCTGCATGATTTATTTTACTGCAGCTAATGCCAAGGAAAAAAAAAATACACACAACACCTCTATTGAAAATAATGGCCTGCTTCTTGGACTTTGCACATATATTTCTTTTTTCTGCTTGTTCTTTTGTTTAAGCCACTATCCAGGTGGAATAATCAGGCCTCTGCAAGCAGGAACCCATCAGCTGTGCCATTATAGATCACGGTTCCCAAGCATCAGTCACTCGCGCCAGCGCAGGCTCTGCTTCGTTTTCGGGTTTCCAAAGCTGTGCCCGTCCAGGGGCTGCTGTGGAGGGGAGAGGGGGCACAGGGTGGGCTGTGAGGAGGAGACAGAGCAGAGATGGTCTGCTCCCAGAGCCAAGGGAGGTGCTGACGCCCTCAGCCTGAGCTCACACGCAGGAGGAGCTGTAAAAAAGCAGAGATGAAACCTTGGTTCCACTCGCATCGGGCGTAAAACTCTCATTGACTCCAGCGGGGCCAGGATTTTATTCCTGACATGAATTTTCTCTGTCAGACAATTTAAAGATGCTTTTATGAGGAAAGGAATCTCACCATCTAAAATAGCATGTTTGCAATTCTGGAAATGTCTGACATATGTTTTAAGAGTGTGTCATATTTCTTACCAGGAGACTTTACGATCCCGTAGCTTTGTTGGGAGATCACAGGGGCTGTGATAAAGCAGCTGAGATATTCCATGATGCTGCTGGAGGTCATTTTAAAGTTACAACTTTTTCTTTTTTAACCAACTTCCTAAACCTCACTGGGGTGTTAAAGTACAAAAAAATTAATAAATTAAAAATAAAATAAAATAAAAAGTTGTTGGTGTTTTACTTTGGGTGTCTTTCAGTCAGATTTGGTGCTGAGAGAAACAATACTTGGGTCTTTTATTTTCATAGAATTCCAGAAATGTTTGGTTTGGAGAGGGAATTAAAGATCTTGTTCTACCCCTTTGCCATGGCAGGGACACCTCCCACTGTCCCAGTGTCCAGCCCCAATGTCCAGCCTGGCCTTGGGCACTGCCAGGGATCCAGGGACAGCCCCAGCTGCTCTGGGAATTCTGTGCCAGGAGCTCACCACTCTCACAGGGAACAATTCCTCCCCAATATCCCATTTAAACCTACTTTCATTCCATTTGAAGCCATTTTCCCTTGTCCTGTCACTACAGTGTCTGATGATTTTTGCTAATTTCTTTATTTTACTTTATTATTTCAACAACGCACCAAAGACCTGATCCAGAATCCTTTGAAAGCAAGACATGCATTTCCTTTTGTTTTCAGAGGAGCCTGAATCATTAACATGAAGGAAAAAACGCCTTTTTATTTTTGTTTGCAAGTACCACAAATATCCGCGTGCTTCCACGCCTTTGTCTATAATTGAAAAGAACCCACTTTACATCAGCTTTGTTTCTTCACTGAGGTTCCCCTGGAGTGTTCCAAGTGTGCAGTTATCAGAGGAATCCCATGCAGGATTTTGTGGTGCCTATCTCGTGTCACTGCTCTCAGTGAGTTTAGCACAAAATATAACCCTATTAAAATTACAATGCATTTATCACCTCGCTCAGTTCAAAGAACTCACGAGCTGCAAAGAATTTAATTAAAACATGATGATTTAATAGGCAGGCTCCATCTATTGTTTACTCAGGAGGTTGAGATTCTGTTTAAAATTAGGTCCCAAATTTAATTTAGGCTTCCACCAACCTTGTCACAGAAATGAGACTCCTGGAGAACGAAGTGAGTTGCAGGCAGTGAGAGTGTTACACAGAATAGTTTGGAAACTTGAAGATGATGGGGTCTGTGTTTCTTTCCTGTGAGGATCATGAGGCAAAAAGGAGAAACTGAGGAACAAAGTGCTTTTTTATAGGATCATGGAATGGTTTGTGTGGGAAGGGACCTTAAATCTCCTTTCATTCCACCCCTCTGCCACTTCCCACTATCCCAGGTTGCTCCAAACCCCATCCAACCCATCCCTCTTGCACCCAAGTAGCCACAAAGATATTTTCTCACCTGCTCATCA
Organism: Parus major; assembly: GCF_001522545.3. NCBI lineage: Eukaryota > Metazoa > Chordata > Aves > Passeriformes > Paridae > Parus > Parus major. The sequence continues at coordinate 18,329,053 of NC_031781.1, forward strand.
TCACCACTGTGGTTGGGATAAGCCACATTTCCCTAATCTCATTTATCCATCATGCAAAGCAGGCAGGACTGGGCAGCCAGGCCTGCAGGAGCTTGGCCTGGCACAGGGTTTGGGGGCAGCACGTTTCTCACTCCTCTCTCCAAGACAAATCCCTCTTGATCCAGATGGATCTTGGTGTGACTCAAGCAAGATCCTTCTATAAGGAGAAAAAAGAAAAAGCACAAATCCTGCCACAGAATGCATGATTTAATGTATATATAAGAAAAGGCACCGTGCCAGATTCTCAGTTTCTGTCACAGTTTTAATGAAAAGTGATTTCAGCATTTGAAAAACCTCAAAAGCTGTCCCAGCTAAATGCCACGTTTCTATATATTCTGAGCTATACATCTGAATTTGAGTAGGATGCTCCTTACATCAGTTGATAAAAGACAGCATTTAATAACTCCTTACTACAAAATTAATTCTTATTTATTATAGCCATAGCTATGTAACAAAACATCTGAGGGAAATTTCCTGTGCCTAGCAAAATGATCCATGGGAAAAAAGACCTTCATTCAGTTTCTTTGCACAAACCTGTCATGTACTCCCTGCTAATGCACTGCAATCTTAATTTGGTGGATCCAGCAATCTGCTTGGCTAGTCAGGACATGTGTTTTCTCATCAGAGAGCCCGGCTTTAACAGCCATACCTTGACTCTGAGCAGAAAATTGAAGCTGCAATGCCTGCTGTGTTTTGCATATCAGTAACCCAGATTATTCCAATTCCCAGCTCTGCAGCCAGCGGTGCCCATCTGGCTTTGGGAAGTGCAGGATTCTGCCCCAAGACTGGAGCAGGAAGGCTCTGGTGTGGCACAGCTGGGCTCTGCCAGCCCCACGTGTCTGGGGATGCTCCTGGGGGCTGTGCAGAGCCCTTGGCTGGCGGTGGGGAGGTGACCCAGCAGCCACACCTCCAGCCTGTGCCACCTTTGGGGCTATCTTTGGGGTAAAAGACTATTTTTTCATGTTGAAGAAGCACCACTCCCATGTTCTACCCATGAGCTTGGCTGGTGACCCCACAGGCACCAAGCAGCAGGTGCTGAGCACCACATCCTTCCCGGGTACTTTCCACACACGGGCTCAGATCCCAAACTTTCTGTCACCAGTGGGTTTTTAGTACCGTCTTTAGGGTTGAATTGTGATTTTAGCAGAGCTTGGCCAGGTCCTGCTGCCTCAGCCTTGCTGGGCCCTGCTCTGCTGAGAACTGCAGCCTGTTCCTGCTGAGCAGAGCCATAAATTATTGACGTTGCCTTCATATAGCAACTTATTGACTACAGCATTGTAAAGTACCCTATTAATGTTTTAAGCATTTCACTTTATTTTAATACAAGTAAATTATTTAGGAAATGTTAAAATGCTTTATGCTTTGACTAATGAGAGTGAAAAGTGTACACAGCATCTTATTTTAATTGGATGTTTACCCTGTCCTGTAGAAATCAGGCATTTATTATTTCATCCTTAATTAGCTGTGCGTGCAATCCCTGATGGATAAGTGTTCATTTTTTTTCCACATGATCGAGCAATTAAGAGGCATAAATGTGTAGATTATTTTTATTGGGAAATATGAAATAATTCTGGCTTTCATTTTCCTTGGTTGCCCTTTAAAGAACCGGTTACTCCACACAGGGATGTGTTGGTTGCCGAAATTAATGCAGCGGAGTACATGAAATTTGGGATAATGTAAATTGATTTGAGAGGTGCAAAACCCAGCCAGCCTGAAATGAGGGATGTCTTTGAGCCTCTGTTTTATCTTTGTTAGCACAGCAATAGTCTACAAGATCATTTCTGTCATGTCATAGTGCATTAGAGTCATTTTTAGGAATATTGGAGGGTGTTTTTCTAAACTGGTATTTCTAAATTCTCCTGATTGCCTTTTGGACGAGGACGTGGAGCATCCACTTTTGTTCTAAACAATGTCCTTGCATGACAAACAGGACAGACAGAGATGGGCTAAAGGGCCCAGCAGCAAACTCAATTTTGTTTCATCCAGCACCTCACCACTGGAGGTTTTCTTTAGAGAAATCAGACTTAAACTTATGAAAAATCAGCAGAATCACTAAAAAAATTTACCCCCTGCCCTATTCTGCAGACTGGGCAGCCCCTGGACTGAGGCAAAACTGACTTTTAGCTCGGTTTTGTTGTTATTTCTCATCCCCCTGTTTCTATTTTGTGTCACAGCTCTGAAAAGTCCTGATTAACAGAGATTTAAGCTGATGCCTGCTCCCAAGCCAGGACAGTTTGGGGGTCAGGAGCAGCTGAGTGCTGGCGGTGTTGGAGGGGAGCCCTTTGACAGACAAGCCCTGTAATGTGCTGTAATGTTGGGCCAGAGCAGAGGAGCCCTGGCTGATGGCTCCAGGAAAGGCAGAGCTATAAAAGAGCAGATTCCTCCTTATGTATATTTGATCAGCCAGCTGTTGTGGCTCAGCCACAACACAATGGTCATGATTTCTTCTCAAATAAAGCACTTCAGCCTCCAGTTTGAGCAGAGGCAGATCAGAAAGAGCACGTTGCCAGCCGAGGAGGAGGCAGGGACAGGAAAGGAAATGTGCAGATGTGATGGGAAGGTGTCAGTGAGGCAGAGCTGCTGGGAAGCACAAACAGATTGTGAGGATGAGGAGGGCAGAAAACTTCCTCAGCAAACCAGGGATGGTCCATGTCATGAGGATGGAGTTGCTGTGGGTTTGTATTTGAATAGAATTTTAATAGATTTCCAGGCTGGTTTGGGCTGCAAAGGACCTTAAAGCTTATCCCATCCCTGCCATGGGATGGCTTCCACTGTCCCAGGCTGCTCCAGCCTGGCCTTGGGCACTGCCAGGGCTCCAGGGGCAGCCACAGCTGCTCTGGGCACCTGTGCCAGCCCTGTCCAACCTGCCAGGGAACAATTCCTTCCAATATCCCATCCAAACCTACTCTTTTCCACTGGGAGCCATTCCCTGTGTCCCTCCATCCCTGTCCCCAGTCCCTCTCCAGCTCTCCTGGATCTCCTTCAGGCCCTGCCAGGGGCTCTGAGCTCTCCCTGGAGCTTCTCCTCTCCAGGAGAACATTCCCAGCTCTCCCTGGAGCTTCTCCTCTCCAGGTGAACATTCCCAGCTCTCCCTGGAGCTTCTCCTCTCCAGGAGAACATTCCCAGCTCTCCCAGGCTGGCTCCAGAGCAGAGGGGCTCCTGTCTGAACACCAAAACCAGCAGGGATAAAGCAGAGTGCTCTGATTTTCCAGCCATTAAGACTTTACTCCAGCCCATCAGAACACTCCGTGCAGGGCCCAGGTGAAGTGGAGGTCAAGGCAGTAACAGGAATTCCACAATGTTACAGAAATTAAAACAAATTACTTTTTCCCAGCCTCCAACATCACAGCAATCTTCTTCACACCCTCCTTTCCCACAGTTATCACACAGGCTCCATCAAACAATGCTAGGAGTGCAGACAAACCCCATCACCGGTGAGCAAATTCCCTTCCAGGCTCCTGATCTTTTGGAGTTGCCTTTGTGGTGCAAAACGGAGGCTTGGGAGTGATTACTGATTCACCTTCTACTTGTGTGCAAATTGTAAATGCAGCACTTCTTGTCTGTACCCAATTCTGTCCCTGTGGTAGCTGAGTTTTAGAAGTTTCCCAGATATTTCCCAATATTCTGCTTTTTCTTTTCCCTGGAAAAACACATTTCTTCTTATGAGTAGTTAAGAAATATGCTATTAGCCCAGATAGCATTGTTGGCAATAAAGCCTCCTGCTGAGCTTCCAGCACGAGGTTGATGGCTAGAAATGCATCCCTGTGATAAAGACTAAAATAAAAACTACATGGAGTGTTTAGCTGGGAAAGAGAGCACAGACATTTCAGTGTTAGCGACCTGTTTATTCCAGAGGTAAAGCTGGAAAAACCCTGCACTAAACACTGGTGCTGTGGGTCAAACCTGGCTGCTCACTTCATGCTTTTCAGCAGGAGAAAAGGGAGATTTCTTGAGAAGAGGTTGAAGTAAGAATTTTTTCAATTAAATATTAGATTGAAAGAGGGGAGATTTAGGTTGGCTTCCCACTGGAAAAGAATAGGTTTGGATGGGATAATGGGGAGGAATTGTTCTTTGTGAGGCTGGGGAGAGGCTGGGATGGAATTCCCAGAGCAGCTGGGGCTGTCCCTGGATCCCTGGCAGTGCCCAAAGCCAGGTTGGACATTGGGGCTGGAGCACCTGGGACAGTGGGAAGTGCCCCTGCCATGGGATAATCTTTAGGATCCAACCCACACCAGTCTGAGATTCTGCTTATTTCATCTGCATTTCAGGACTTTTGATCCCTCTTGTGCCTCTGGATTCATTACTTCCCTGCCTCTGCACGTTCCATGGGTAAATTAGCCAGAAAATGCATTAATTGTGCATGAACCCATCCTGTGGCCCTCTCTCATCCCACTGTTTTCCTGTTGTGCAAGAGGCAGGGAGACATCCAGCTTTCAGCATCATCCCTAACTCATTTTTACACCCTTGTAAAGCTGCTGCAGGATAAAGAATCTCAGTTCTCTTCTCCTGTATTAGCCCTTGGCAGGCAGCTCCTCCAAGCAGAATTCCATGCTACAGGTATCATGGAAAAGGTGCCAGGAGGAAAACTGTTCCTTCTTCACAGGTGGAAATTAAAGTCATGTTCAACTGGGATGAGATCCTCTCTCCTGGGCTGTTTTCCTGGGGTTTTCCCCACCAGATGTAGGTTTATTATATTTATATTTATATTTATATTTATATTTATATTTATATTTATATTTATATTTATATTTATATTTATATTTATATTTATATTTATATTTAT
>NC_031781.1:18333999-18359234 GCF_001522545.3 Parus major
TATTTTTTAATATATATTTGGGGTGACTGGAGTGATATATATATAGAGAGAGAGAGATAGATAGATAGAGATAGATATAGAAATAGAAATATAAAAATAAATATATATATGTATATGTATGCATGTATGTATGTATATATATTTTTTTAATATATTATATTATTATTGTCTGAACTCTGTTCCAGACCTAATTTGCTTTCTACCTAATCCACAAAATACCATCCAGGAGTTCTGTGTGGCCAAAACTTTTCCTCATCTCTCCCAGGGAACTTCTTGACAAGCTTTCCTGTTTGTTTTCAGAAATATCTAAAAGTGGAGACATAAAGAAAATAACATATTAGCTACTTTTATCACTTAAGCCATTTCAGTCCAAAGTGATGTTTTGGAGATGAAAACACAGCAATAGAGATACAGATGGATAAGGAAGAAAGAATATCCCCCAGCAATTCTTTATGTATTGAGATGTCTACAGGTTTATCATCCCTGCTGGAGATGAAGTGCCCTGAAATAAGAAGGGAAAGAGTTCCCCCAAAGAGTCAGGGAATTATGGCTGAGATACTTCATCAGGATCACTGCAACTGCAGCAAATGCAGGTAGAGGGGTCTGAAAAAGCCATTTATTCCACAGATAGGATCACATCATCCCTGTCCTTAGAAATTTCCATTGGTAGGGACATCACAGCTTGAGAATGGAAATATTGTATTGCTCAATGGGTTTCCCTGTTAAAATATCTTCTTTTTTTTTTCCTTTCCTTGTGCTTATCCATCATCTTTCTCCCAGATATTTCTGTGGCAGAGTGAGGTAGAAGTTGTCCTTGAAGTCTGCCAGTGCTTTAAGTCTGTTCTTCCTTATTTACACCACAGCAAGACCAGGTTTCTAGTTAGAAATGTCATTTCAGATTGATAAAATTGGTCAAATCCTCAATTGTGGATTATGTTTTTTCCTATTTTCTTATAGGGGCTTTTATATATAAACCAAAAAAAAAAACCACGAAGGGGACATCTACATATATTTATAGCAACATATATACACAAAGGTTTAATTATTTATAATGCTGAAGACACCCAATTCTGTTCATTATAATGTCATTTTCAGGAGCTATTTTTTCCATCAGCCATATGGAGCTGTGAGGGATGGCTGAGCTGGCTGCGTTGTTCACAGTTTACCGTGGAAGGGCTGCAGATTCTGTGTTTTACAGAGAAAAAATCCCTCAGTGGGGAGGGAGGGATGGAGGGCAGAGCTGGTGCCCTCCTGAACACCCCTTTGGGCAGGAGACAGAGGGAAAATCCCCTGGGAAGAGCTCTCTTTGTGGGTGCTGGCAGGAGGGAGGAGGTTGGTGCAGATGTGACAGAAGCAGGTTGGGTTTTGCAGAGCCTGGGATGGATTTTGGGGGCTGGTTAGAGGCAGGATTTGTGAAACTGCTGGATGGCAAGGCAGGCATGCAGGGAATCAGCAGGACCTCACTCAGCACCCTGGATTTTCCCCAGATGAAGAATTCCTCTGGAAAACAACCAGTTTTCTGTGCCCCTCAACACCCTGAGCATTTCCCAGGAGTCTCTCAGGAGCTGTTCCCCCTGGAACACCTGATAAATGCCACCATCATCACCTGGAGTCCCCTCCCTGTGTCCCCCACAAATCACGGTGACACCAGCCAGCCCAGAGCCCTCGCCCTGCTCACCCCGGGGCTCAGCAGCTCGGGGATGAGGGATTTGGGTGATCACATGCAAAGAAAACCCTAATCCAGCATCTCCCAAATTACGGGGGGTGATGGATGGGCGTTTGTGAGAGCTGGGAGGGAAATGCTGCCTGTTGTGTCCTCTGAGCTGTTTGCTGCTCTCCTTCTTTGCTCCTCTCCTTCCTGAGATGGCAAATTGCAGGAAGAACACAAAAGGGGCTTTGCTTTGGCTTTGGAAAATGGAGCAGCGAGGAATGCTCTCAGGGAATATTTAGGGTGTGGGATTGTGCAGCCTGTCCTTTCCCTCTCAGCTGCCCTGCTCAGGAACACATCAACACCTGTGCTCAGTTTTTGGGATGAAGAAGGGGTTTTTGGCTCTCTTTTCAGACACAGCATTTCACATATACCTAAAGATTCTGTAACTGTATCATTGTGTAAGATTTCATGGTTAAATCACAGAATCACAGAATCAACAGAATATCCTGAGTTGGAAGATCAGGATGAGATAAGGATCAGAATCCAGCTCCTGCACAAACATCCCAGCAATCCCACCCTGGTCATCCCTGGCAGAACTGTCCAAACACTCCTGGAGCTCTGGCAGCCTTGGGAATGTTCCCAGCACCCTCTGGGGGAAGAACCTTTCCCAAAAATCAAGCCTAAACCTGCCCTGACACAGCTCCAGCTGTTCCCTCTGTCCTGTCCCTGGTCACCACAGAGCAGAAATCAGTGTCAGTCTCTCCTCTTCCCCTGGTGAGAAGCTGTAGCTGCACTGACCCTCCTCTCCAGGCTCCTTTTCTCCAGCTGCACTGACCAAGTGCCCTCAGAACCCACCACAGGGGAGGAGGTTTTTCCACCTCACAAGGTTTTTCCACCTCACAAGGTTTTCCCAAGAAGAAAGACCACAGCCCGCTCACCACTTTGTGTTTTAATGTGAAAAAAGGGGTTTCTGGCCTGGACCAGGCGAGATGAGACAAATCCCAGCACCATCCTTACAAACCACAGCTCGCTCCTTCCCCTTCTCCTCACCCTGGGCTCTGGGGGTTGCTGGGAGTGTCCCCAAGGCTGAGATCCCCAGGGTGGGATCCAGCAGGGCCACACCTCACCTTCCCCTCAGAGCAGCCTTTGGGAACCCTAAACTGATTTTAACACTGTCTGTGCATCCTCTTTGAAGGAGGAAATGCCTCAGAGCATGTTTTACACAGAGCCGAGCACAGACACAGCTCCAGACGAAGGAAATGAGTGCTTTGTTTATGACAGATTTCTGTTTTTATTCCCAAGGTTCAGAAGTAAATTACTACAAAAACGCAGACAGAACCTGCAATGTTTGGCTCGGCATTATTCATCCAGCAATCTGGGAGCTGCAGATCAGTGTGTGAGAGACAGCAGCTAAAATATGGGGCTGCTCCAGCCTCTTCTGCACTGGTGTAAATCAAGAGTAACTCTCAGCAAAAGCAATGGAGCGTAAAATTGGTGTGAGTGAGAATCAGTACTATCTCCTGTACCTATACGTCAGGGAAACTATTTGTTTAAAGTGTTTATAGACCCTGCTAGCATAAATAGCTTATTTTCTTACACATTAAAAAGATCAAAGGTAGCCAGAGTAATTTTCTAGCACGAGTAAAACAAACATGTATATTTATTGCAGCAGAACTTGCAGGAGTCACAGTCTTGTTGAGTCTGAAGCCAAAAATAGTGATTGATTTTTTATTTTTTTTTTTCCCTGGGTTTAATAAAAGGCATGGTGGAGCTCTATGAAAACACACATTCATTTCATTTGATTGGCACCTTCAATTTTGGATGTATATCCTAACTAATGGAATGAATATTGCAATGCACGAATCAATTATATTTGTTCAGTTGTCAGGTTTGTAAAGTGAGAACTGTTTAAATTATATATCATCCAGCTGTCTATACATAAGGTTCTCTTTACAGACAATACTATCATCAATACATTTGTTTTAATGAGAAGCTTATCAGCATCCCCAGCTCATCTCTCACCCACTGCTATTTAGGGAAGCAATGGAGTTTCAGCCTCAAAAAAAAACCCATTCCTCACTTCAACACCAGCAGAATACAGCTGATGAAGAAAGGTTTGCTGCTGTAATTAACATCACTTATCCTTATTGAAATCACTGGTTTACAACCCTTACTATTTATAATATTTTCACAGAGTATTTTGCCCTGGATTTTAGGCAAAATTCTCAAAATACTCAAGTCTTAATGTTGGTTTGTCTCTAAAATTATTTCAGGATAGACTTAAAGCACCCAAGCAATCATTTTGAGACTAATTCAGCAAAGGAATGTTCCTTTGAGCAATCAGGACTAGGAACAATATTGCAAACTTCTATTTGCTGTAATTTTCCCCTTTCTTGACCTTTCCTATAATTCAGTAATTTGATATTTATTATCTTTTTAGAAAGAATTATCTGGTGAAGCAAGAATTGGCTGCAAAACTCATTAGACAACATATTTCCTTATAAAAGGGGAAAGGATACATCAAGTGGGATTTTATAGGAGTAGTATTCAATATTTTTATTAATTATCTAAATGGTTGAATACAAAACTTCCAAGTTTGTAAATTTGGAAGAACTGGGAATACTTTGAAGGATGAAAGTTGAATTTCAGATTACCTCAATTTCATACTCAGTACTACAGGTTTAATTTTCTGAAATTGTATTATGCCATGTACATATTTCATACACTTCCATACTTTTAATTAATTTAATAATTTTTAAATTTTAATACATTCATACATTTTAAAAATTATTTAATACATTTCCATGTTTTTTTAACCATTTGTATTATGCAAATAATGACAATGGCAAAAACATTATGAATCAGTCCAAGAAATTTTCTCAAGAAGCTGGGTAAGTTCTCAATTTTGTAATTAGAATTACTTCAGATTTGCAGAGGATTTAAAGAACTGAATCTGGTAGAAAAAAGGTTGAATTTTTGTTTTGTTTGACCAGTAAGTTTGGAAAGAGTTTGAAAAGTCTGCTGGAAGTTGGGGCTAGATGGTCTTTAAGGTCTTTCCACCTTTATCACATAGCACTTCTAATTTACAGCTCACAGAGCACTTTCTGCTCCTAAAAGATCAGGAAAGAAAGGAAATTAATATTCTCTTAGTGCTCTGGCTGGAGCTGTGTCCACTTTTCCAGTCCCTGTCAGCATCCCTCTGTCCCTCTCCATCCATCCTGAACGTTCAGTCCAGGTTCTGACAGTGGGGCTGGGGCTGAAATAGGATAATTCCTAAATTCCCTGCTTCCCTAGAGGCTAACCAGCCTCGAATTCCCAGCAGAAAGGTGGGATATTTCCATGGGATATTTCCATGGGATATTTCAGTGGGATATTTCAGTGGGGTATTTCCATGGGATATTTCCATGGGATATTTCAGTGGGATATTTCAGTGGGGTATTTCCATGGGATATTTCAGTGGGATATTTCAGTGGGATATTTCCATGGGATATTTCAGTGGGATATTTCCATGGGATATTTCTGTGGGATTTTTCAGTGGGATATTTCCATGGGATATTTCCATGGGATATTTCCATGGGATTTTTCAGTGGGATATTTCAGTGGGATATTTCCATGGGAGTGCTTTCTCCTGTCAGCTGGAGACCTTGGCCATGCATTTTCCCAGGTTTTGCTCTGGTCTCTGGCACAGAGAGGACAGGACACAGGGGACATCGGCCTCTTGGCAATTCCTGTGTCCTGAGCCAGATCCAGAGCTGCTTTTCCAGCTGGGAAATGGCTGCACTGTGAGTTCAGGGATGTCCTGGCAGGATCCAGACCCGCTCACAGGGAAGGGGACAGGATGGGGACAGGATGGGGACAGGATGGGGACAGGATGGGGACCAAGCCCTGCCTGTCAGACGCTCACTGGGTTCACTCAGCCCCTGATAAATCCAGCATCAGGTGGGACCTGTGTTCTCATTCCCTGCCCATCAGCTGTTTTCCAGGGAGTGCAGGGCAGGAGTGGCCGTGCTGCTGAGCCACCAGGCGCTCGTTTTAACTCTGCTGGAAGTCTGAGGAAATGTTCTTTTCTGAGGCAGGGCTGGTGTCTGAACTCAGCCTGCTCCGTGGCCAGGAATGTTAATTCACACACGTGAGGGACTTCTGTGACTGATTCAAAGCCTTTCCTAAAGCTGCAGGTGCCCAAGAGAACTGAAGTGATGTTTGTGGAGGAGAAAATATGCAGGAATTATGCTGGAAATACCTTTTTTTTTTGTAACACTGACACTTTTTCACATTGGGAACTCACAAATGGAAGAGGAACGTTCATCTGTCTTGAGGCTGGGTTTTTTTTTTTCACTCATGTGATGTTCTTGACAGTATTCTCAGGGTACTAATTTGTTACTTTTAATGATAATTCTCTGTCCACATGAGAACAGGCATAGATCACAGCCAGACACACACATACACTGCACTTGCCTGCATCAAATATTTATGCATCATTATTGGCATTAGGGATATCTGAAACCCAAATTTGTAGGAGGCAATTTTGTAGAAAATGAAATTATGGAATATTTATTCACCCAGTAAGCTGCCCTGAGTCTGTGTCTCCTGCAGAATTAGGGAGTTGTTTATTTATGAGCTGCTCTCCTGCTCTCTCCCTCAAAGAGAACCCAGGTTGAACAGGATGTTTGTTTACAAATTGGCCAGAGAGAGCATTGTTCTCGGCTTGATTTGCAATGACTAATGAGCAACATAATTTTTAATCATAGCTTTTCCAGCCTGCCACTCTGACAGGCACGTCCTGCCTGCGCTCCTCTCTCCGCGGCACAGCACGGGCAGGCTGGGGATGCTAACGAGGGAACAAAAAAGCACCGGGAGAAAGATCAGCGTGCCAGCAGAGAAAAAAAGGCTTTTGCAGCGAGTGCGATGTGGGAGCGTTTTCCATGTCAGGGTTTTCAGGGATGTGTTTTTAGCGCGAGTGCGGCCGCTCGGGTCGGGCTGGGGAGGAAATCAGTTTGTCTGCGCTAATGAATCAGAGCCTGGCAGTCAGCAGGGGTAAATAGAGCATGAGATCTCGGCATCGGGACTTCTGCAGGACGGCTCCGGAGACACCCCTGCCTCTACAGCGGCCGAGGCTGGAAGCGAATTGACGTTGACAAAGCTTTTAAGATTCCTCTCGCCGTGGCCCGGTAGCTCGACACGACAGATGCTCATTCGTTCTGCCAGGGAGCCCGGCCGCGACCCTTCCCCTGCATCCCGGGGGATGCCAGCAGCTCCCCTGCCCCGGGTGACACCGATCTTCACAGCATTCACACTCCTGACCCCTTCCCCTGCATCCCGGGGGATGCCAGCAGCTCCCCTGCCCTGGGTACCATTCCCAAAACATCCATCTCAAGGAACTTCCCGTTTCCCTCCCCTGAATTCTGAGACTTCCCAAGTCCAAAAATGGGTTTTTGAAGGTGGGGAATGGGATGGGACAGGGGCAGAGCGAGGGTGTCAAAAGGCGTCCTCAGCAGGGCGGGTGCCACTTTGGGCAGCGCTCTGTCCCCTGCCTTTCTTTGTGTGTGAGTGTCCTGTGTCCCCCGTGTCCCCTGTCCCCCGTGTCCCCTGGCTGTGTGTGTGTCCTGTGTCCCCCGTGTCCCCTGGCTGTGTGTGTGTCCTGTGTCCCCCGTGTCCCCTGGCTCTGTGTGTGTGTCCTGTGTCCCCCGTGTCCCCTGTCCGGCTGTGCAGACCCACAGGTCCCCTCTGCTGCCCTTCAAAGCGTTATTAATATTAATATTAGCCCTAATAGCGCTATCCGGGTGGATACACGCCATTATTCCAGGATGACCCCGCGCTTGTGGGATCGCTGAGGTGGTTTCTCTAACACGCAGATAACAAAGCCCTTCCAAACGAGCTGTTCTGGCTTGAAAGTGCTTTTTATCCACTTTTCCCTAGTAACAAAGAGCCTCTTTAAAGTGGAGATGACTCTGATAGCACCGGAGATATTAACACATGTTGTTGCCGCAACCCCTTTAACACTTGCAGGAATTTAATTTTCATTAATTACTTTGTAGTGAGAAGGGAGGGAGTGAGAAACGGATCACCTGCTTTTCTGGGGAGGAAAAACAAAGTTCGAGACTTCTCGAAAGACTCAGTGAAAGGGAAAACAAGACTGCTACATTTTCTGCTTCTGACTTAAGGCTGGAAGACGCTTTGCATCACATTATCAGCTCATTTTTGCGTTTTAATCTCCATAAATCCCAGCGGCAAGTGCCAAGCACTGCCAGGAACGTGCTCCTCTGCTGCCACTTCTCTGACCATGGATTACAGGAAAGACTCCCTGTGATGGCAGCAAACCAGGAATAGGGAATAATGACACGGGATTTAGCCAGGAGCCCTCATAAGATAAAATTAAAGGTGTTCCAGCTAAAAACGTGGAGTTTAAAGGGACTGGGCATCCTCGTTTTGGAAGTGCTTGGGCAGCTTTAATGGAGGAGGACTGTAATGGTTTTTGACACGTGTTAATGGTGTGTGTCACCTTCTTTATCTTTTCATAAGGACATGGCTAATTTCTGATGGCATGTGTCACATTGCATATGTTGGTGAAATATAGGTCACAAGCTAAAAATATGCGCAATATTAACAAAATCTCGACGATAACAATTGCATAAATGTCCCTTATCGCAGCAGCCACGGCTGATCAGGAATCTGACTCTGGGAAAATGCTTTTTCAAGCCCTGTCTTAGAAGATGGTGGTGAAAAGCGAGGCTTTGGCAGAGCTGCTGCCGAGGAGAAGGAGGGATTCTGTCTCTCTGGAGACATTCCTAGAGGTGGTGCCTCTTGCCGTGGCAGAAAGCTGAGAAATGCTGATCTGTTCATGTGGCAGTCGCTGATTTATGTGCTTTGGCAAAGGCTGGGAGCAGCTCCTGGGGGGAAGGGTGATGGGACAATGCTGTTTGAGGCTATCCTTGGGAAAAGGCTGCTGGGCATTATCCTGCCCTCCTGCCACCCCGAGGGCTCTCTGACACCTTCTTCTTCTCCAGGGAGGAGCCCCAGTGGTGAGGACCCACTCCCCAGGCCCTACAGTTCTGTGAGACAGAGCCAGAGCTGCTGGAGAGGCACCAGGTCACTGTCCCTGGCCTTGTTGTCCCCTTACCAATTAATTTTTGCTTTTCTGACAGTGGCCAAATACCTTCAAGTGAGTCTTACAACAGTCCAGATTCTTCCAACATTCCAATCTCATGCTTTGTCTCAATTGCCTGATCTGACAGCACATCTTGATCTTGAAGGGCTTTCCTCTGAAAAAAAAAATTGACAGAAGCAATAAATGAACCTTAAATAGTCACCAGACAGAAGTAAATTAAGTTATGGGCACATATCTTTTAATAAGACATTGTCTTATATTCTCATTAGAGAAAGCTCATGTTTACTTTTCTTCTGCCAGCTAGAAAACAAGGCTGTGATGCTTTTCTAGCATTTGAATCGTCCATGATTGCTTTTATTGTAATCAAATAAAACTTCTCCAGCAGCTGCCAGGTCAGGCTGTGGGACTGGTGAGATGCTGTCAGTGTGTGGGGGCTGGAAATGGGAGCACAGCTCGCTTTTCCTGGCTAAGGAGAATTAGATACCCTAATGGACTCACGAGCGTTACCGAGAAATGAATATGAAAAATAGATAAAGTCAGCTCTAAAAGCCAGGTGATTGAGATCTAGAGATGGAGAGAGACAGAATATGGGAATGTCCAGTGCAGCCAAGCTTTGAGTGAAGGAAACATGAGAAGAGATTGGATGGAAAACCATTTCATCCCAGTCAGAGCCCATCTAATCCCACTTTAATTTGATGGTCAACAATTGGAAATGAAATGGGGGCCTTGCAAACAGCTGAGCTTTCTAAGGGCTTCTACAATTTCACCTTGATTCCGTCAGAAATGAGGCATCAGGGAAGAAAAGAAAGTTCATCTCAGCCAAGTCACTTCCTGAACTTGTTTATTTTACTCCAAAATAATTTTTAAGTCGTAAATCCCTTAAATCACAGCTCTCCTCGTGTCTGACCTGCTTCTGCCTGTGCCTGCACCACCTCAGCTCTGGCCAGCACCTCCTGCTTTGCTCCTGCTGATAATTTTTCTGGGTATTCCAGGGATTAGGTTTTGCTCTCCCACCCACCAGCTCCACCAGAGATGTTCCAGCATTGCCCCTCTGCCAGCTCCTCCTGTGGAAAAAGCCCATTTTCCCACCAGTGTTTTCCAGCCTTTGAGAGGGGAATTTGCTGTCCAAGGATTGCTGCACCAAAGGCAATTAGAACCTGCTGCATTTGCATGAAGTAAACTCCAGAATCCTACCTAAAATGAAGATGTCACTAGAACAGCCCTGGAGGATGCTGAGCCCCAGGAAGCATGACAAGAGATAATTTCAAATCCAGCCAAGCTTGAAGGAGGGGTGTTCTCCACCTCCCCTGAAGTTCAGGGAAAAGAGCTGTAAAATCACCTCTCCTGAACAAACCACCCTCATTTCACTCTGTCCCAGCCTTAGTTTTACACCTCTTAGGAGAGAACATTTTGTTCAGCTTGGGAGACAACAATTATTAACCAGATAATAAAAAATATCTGCACTGTGGACAAAAAAGTGTCCTCTTCAGTCCTGTTTCTGCAGGAATATTGTCCCAGTGCCACCATGGCAAGAAAACCAATAAATCACTGCTGAGAAATCAGAGTCACATCCTCCAAATTATTTCAGTGATACCGTGGAATTCTGTTTAAGCTGAAGGAATTGATTTTTCCCCTCAAAGGGCAGATGATTTCAAGAGGAAAATACTGAAGACACTGGGCTGAAGTATTTCCTTGGCTTTGGTAAGGTTTGGATGAGTGACATGAAGGATGTTTTTGTTTCTGCTACATAAAGTTATCCACGATCAAGACAAAGATCAAGAATTCAGGAGTTTGTTTCCTGTCCCTCCACAATAATTTGGGCAGGATTGACGCCTGTTTTTCACCAATCCCACAAATCATTTTTTGCCTGTAAAGCAGAATGAGGGGAAGGAGATTTCCTGGATGGATGCTGCTATGGGATTTATTTGTGCAAGGAGAAAGTGCTAAAACCTGCATGGGGTGGTTGGGATGATAAAAGAGGAGCGCAGGCCATGGCAGGGAGGTGTCAAACCCAGGCAGGAAAAGCAGGAGCTGGGCTGTGCCTGGCTGGTGTCCCCTTGTGACACACCTGGGACATCACTGCTGTCCTACACCCATGGATGAGGCTGAAGGACAGCCCAGGACAGCCCTGCTCGTGTTCTGGAGCTGCTGTGAAGGTTTTATGTCAGATAAGCTCTGCCTTATATCAATAATGTTCAGACAGAGAGCATTGCCTTAAGGGGGAAAAAAAAATAAAAATCCAACCCCACAACAGCAAATAAGAAAAAAAAATATGATGCAGACTGTAAAAAGCCTGAGAAACCTGAGGTTTATTTTACTGTGGAGCCATCAACACAAACAAAAGAAACAAATTATTTGTAAAGTTCAGATATTGAACTCAGGAATAAAATCAAAACTGCTTTCCCTGCTGTTCTTTTCAATATTCACTTCATGTTTGATTTGGAAGTTAGATTCATCTCCTCTCTAAGATGTGTTCCACTTTTATCTTAAGTATTGCCATTTCCAAAGGAACAAAGACAATTTCTTATCGGCGTCTTCCGGCTGGACTTCCTAATGCATTTGATTTCCAGCTATTAACCTGGGAGCTCTGGATTCGCAATCACTTTGTGCTTTCCCAGACCCTACAGGTTTAGAGAAGTGGATGGACATTCTTATAAAGATTATGGTTTTGTTTTGTACTCAGCAGTGTTTGCCAATATCCTCCTGGCTGCTGGCTGGAGCCCACCAGGAGATCAGAGCGTCTTCTTGTTCTGCTTTCACCTCTGTCTGTGCTCAGTGAACCCCTCAAAACGCAGAGTTTTGGTTATTTTAAAGCAGAAATGTCACTCTCTTGTCCTCAGGACAGGGGATAGTCACAAGGAGTTATTAAAACATTCTGGTGAATGTAAAATCATAAAATCATTGAGGTTGGAGAAGAGCTGTAGGACCACGGAGTCCAAGCCTTAACCCCGATAATTGCAAATAATTGCCAGAACTCACTGCAATCCTTCTAGAAACTGGATTTAAAAATAAAACCTCTCCTTGAAGGCTCTACTGTCATGTCTGAAAACTGCTGGAATTCGTGGTGAGGGTGGGAGTGAGGTCAGAGCCCAACCAAACACCTGAGGAAGGAAATGGGGTTGTAAGAAGAGCTGGATTTGGGGACCATAAATCCTGGAGCCAGCCCAGAGCCCCACTCCCCACAACATCCCCTCAGTGCTTCTGCAAACTTTGGTTAAAACTGGAATATTTCAAGCCCAAGGTGGTAAAGGCTGCCTTGGCTAATTCATATCTCTTTTCAAACCATTTGTAAAGTTTATTATGAATTATTATTATTTCAAATCACGTTGCAGCGCTTTTTTTGAACTGGTAAATCACCAGTTTAACAGAATGATTGATTTTTTTCAACCCCTCAACACAAATATCCGTGGAATAAAGAAACTTTCTGTCATAAAAGGTTATTTATCCATTAACACACAGACCAAACACATTTGTGCTTCGAGGGAATCTCTGTTTTTTGGTACATGGGTTTTGATTAAATTATTGATTGCTTCCCCCCAAAATATCTTTAAAATCCTTTAGTAAACTTTGGAATCCTGGCAAATAATTTGGTAAACTTTAGAATCTTAAAAGTGAGCAACAATTACCCCCAGCCTCACTTTAGAGTGCATCTCTTGAAACTGGCACAATTCCAATCAGCTTATTAGTTTTATGGATTTGAATTCTCCAGGTACAATATCAGAAATAACACAAAGTTTCACACCTAGCAGCATTTCTGCCTAGATATAGTCAATCAAATCATCATTTGCATTTAAAACTGGTATAAAATTCCACATTTTCTTCTTCCAAATCCCTGCCTCTGTGCATTAGTGCCTTTTATGCATAACTTGCATGAACTCCCCGTGCACAATCATGTGAAGATTATGTTTAAATCAATGAGGAAAATATGTGAAACATCTGGAAGCGTTCACATTCCCACAAAAATCCTTAATCTGCACAGCCCATTATGTTGAAACCACGGGAAAAGCAAATTACCTCTCCAGCTATAAAGTCTGTACAGTTCTAAAATCTTATCAAAAGAAAAAGTCCATTGTCTTATCTACAGAAATTCTGTTGGCAGCCCATACTTACCATAATTTGCTGTTATTACCATTTGCAACAGAAAAATAAAGAATATTCTGGGTTCATTACATTGTGTCTAATTTTCTGTTGCTAAATACGGGCTGGCCTACAATGAATGCTGGACTGTGGAAGGTGGGATGAAAAAAGGGAATTCTTTCAGCACATCTGATTTCTGCTGCTCCTGGCACCACGTGAGGGACCCTGGGTGGCTACACCTTGTCCTAAGGTTTGTAGCCCAAAGTGGAAAAATAAACTTCCCTTTGTCCATTCCCCTGACACCTCCTGGGTTTCTCTCTCCTGCTCTTGTGGCTGTGGGATTTGGGGTTTTGTGACTTTTGGGAAAAACTTCCTCATGGAAAGAGGCACTGGCAGAGCTGCCCAGGGATCCCATCCCTGGAAGTGTCCAAAGGGCTGTGGATCTGGGATATGGGTTAGGGGGGACATTAAAGGCTGGACTCACTCTCAGAGCTCTTTTCTTGATGGTTTTGTGGTTCTGTAATGCTTTAGGAGCAGCTCAGCAGGTTCAGCTCTGAAAACTCCTCTTTTTCCCCTTTCTGCACTCACAGATTTGGGATAAAACCCCCTGTTTTGCTTCACTGATGGGAATTAATGTCCCATTAGCCCCTCACATGATCCAGTCCTTTACTAATTATTGCTTTTCTTTCCCAGGGGGAGTGGCAGATGAAGAATTCCCCATGCTGGGAGCTGTGCAGGAAGCACCCAGCTACAGGAAACTGCATCTTTGACCAAAAATCTTCTCTCTAGACATAAACCCCCAGCCCAGAGGCAGATCCTGACTGGAAGCACAGGGAAAGGTACAGTGAATTGATCAGCACAGGGGATTTCTCATCTGGAGCCTGCTGCCCTCTGTTTTCCTGGAGTGTAACCCACAAACCAAACTGGAGATCCTCAGCAGCACTAAATAAAGCACCCAAACACACAGCAAAACACTCAGTTAATCCTGCCTTCCCCAGGGGTTCTGAGAGACCATTTCTCCCTCTCTTTGGTGCCTTTCTCTCATATTTTTATCCTAGATGTTTGTTTTTTTCCCAGGTGTGTGGTTTGTCCCTGCAATTCCATTCACACACAAAATCCCTTTCCTGACAAGCATTAGCAGGAGACAACTGCAAACCCAAGTTTGTGTTTGTGCTCGATTCCTGTGAGGGAGCACACTTGAAGTGAGGCCAAAATTTGCTCCCCAACATTTTCAGGTGGGAAGAAATCTGGTTTCACCTGTTGGTACAGAAAAATCCCCCCCAAATCCTCCTGGCTGGCTCCTGTGCCCGGTTGGGAATGGCTTCAGCAGCTGCACTGCTGAAAATGCTCTCAGTGTGCTGCTGGAAGATTAGTGGCCACTTTACCCAGCCTGTGAACTCCAGATAAATCCCAGAACAGCAGCAGGAAGAAAGCAACATAAGCTGCAGCAGAAGGTCTCCATTTATTGGAAATCCACGTAGTGTGCCTGCTTGAGCAGCTCCAGGGTAACAAACTGCTCTACCTGCCTCTCCAAATATGCAAGATCACCAAAGCAGCTGCTGCCCTCTTCTCTCTCCATTGCATTTGTGCTGCTCTGCTGCTTTGGAGTTAGCTGTGCCCCAATTATGCTGCTACATTTATTATTCCTGTTTAATCCTGTTGTTCATGTATGGTTTTAGATGTGTTGTCTCTGGTGGAAAGGCTAAAGATGGGGATTCTGACATTTTTCAGGGTTCCCAGTTCATGTATTCCCATTACAGGATCTGGAATTTCTGGTTTTAGCAGCTCCACAGGTCCTATCTCCCAGCTGGGACCTGCTCCTGGTGTCACTGGTCTCCACATCCAGCCCTTCCCAACACCCCTGGAGTTTCTGGCACAGCCTGGGCACGGGGCAGGAGCTCTGAAGGTGGGAATTGTGTTGGTGAACCTTTCACCAGAAAGGAATTCCAGGAGCTGGATGGCTCCCAGGACTTTGGGATCATCTCCCAGCTATCCCTGCAGTGTAAAGCAACAACCTGGATTTCTTCCACACCACTATTCAAGATGTCGTAATTTTATTATTATTATTATTATTGTTATTATTATTATTATTATTATTATTATTATTATTATTATTATTATTATTATTATTATTATTACTGTTATTATTATTATTACTGTTATTTTTAAGCCAGGCTAGGAGGGAATGGGAGAACCAGTGGGTTCAGGGAGCTGCCAGTGTGTTTTTTTTTATATTTTCAGAGTCAGGAGGGAGTGTCTCCTCCTCCACAGCCTGGCCTGATCTCTTTGGGGACATTTCTGGGCTGAGAAGTGTTCCTGCTGCAGCATTCAGCTCCATTCCCAAGAAATTTGGGCTACAAAGGAACGTTTTATCTGTGCTTTATCACTTCCTTCTGATCCTGATACAAACACAGCCCTGAAAATTGATAATGCCTTGACACTGCCCAGTCCCTGGGAAAATTTTCCACAATATCTTTACAGAGCAGCACCTGAACCCTGCCCCAGAATTGATTGGATTCCATGATTTTAAACCTCTCCAGACACTCAGCCCATCAAAGGCACCCACTCAGGATATATCTAAATTACTTTAATTCACAGCTGTATTTTCAGGAGACCTTTGCAAGGTCCCTGATGTCCTGGCCAAAATTCCCCATCTCTGCCCTGCTGCTCTGTGTGAACGGCCATGAGGAGTGTGCTCCATCCATTCCTGAATCTCAAAACTCCATGGACTCCTGAATACTAAATACACACAATTTAACACAATCCACTCTCATGAGAACACATATTCTTTACACAGAGAGAGGTTTTTAAAATATTTCTGTGCACCTCTGCAATTTTCTTCATTAGAAACACTACATATTTTGAATATTTTTATTTTTCTTAGCTGTTCCTTGTGGCAGTTCTACTCTGGTGGTAAAGATTGTTTCTTAGGAAGATGAATGATATCTGTGATGACAGTGGTTATTCCTTTTATTAGGATTTCTTATTTTAAAGTCATCTTGAAAACAAAATGTTTTAAGCAACCAGTGGCAGAAAGCTGCATGGTTTTTACCAGGTTACAGTAACTTCCTTTATTAAAAGTGCTGTAAGAAAGGGCTTCACTCTTTGTATAAATGATACAGCTGCTGCCATGAGAGACCTGTGCACAGTCTAAAATTAAATGCTGTAAAATGGAAGTAATCAAAATAAGACATCAATCACGTTAAGATGTTAATTAGCAGACCTTGGTATTTTCAGCCTTACATTTTGCTGACTTACAGAGGGTAAAAGGATCAGCTAACACATATTAAATAATACAGTGCCTCAAGTGTGGATTCCAGGTGATTTATATTTTAAGAAACTTCAGGAATGATCCATCCATTACAAACATTGTGAGTGTGACTCACTTTAAAGGGAACAAGTTCAGAGATATCTAAAAGTGGCTCCCTGTTCTCAGGATTTACCAATCCTTTCCAAAAACACACATTAATGTGGGTCTGTCCTATTTGTCTCTGCTATCAGTTTTTGATAGTTATTTGACAAGTTATATCTTGTTTTTCCCCTTTGGCCTATCAGCTTCTACGGGGTTGTTTGGGATTTCTGATTTTTCAAGGCAGCTGATGTAAGGGATAAACATCTCCTGTGCTTTTACCTAACAAATATAATTAGAGCAGCAAGGGTCTGAGCCTTACAACAAAGCCTTAAAAATGATAACTTGCTTCCCAGTATGTGACTGAGAGATTTAAATCTTCTCTTGAGAGAGAGTGGAAAGTACCAGTCCAGATATTTGAAGATGAACAGCATGAAAATACATCAAATTCACTCAGGTGAGGTACAGGGATTGTGCTGTTATTAATTTTCAAACCTGCAATAGGACTCCTATAACGATAAATTCAGGACAAAAGAGGCCAGCTATCAAACTTCCACAGGTTAGCAAAGCTCTCTTTGGGAGCCAGTGGGAGGATTAGAGAGTGTCTGGAAAAAAAATGAAAAAGATCTGAAGGCTCCAAAGGTTTGGAAACATAATTTTATTATTTTCTCCTTGCTATTCTTTTTCCTGTTGCTTTTCCTTGTTAATATTTATTGATCAGCTCAGGTTCCTGTGCAAAAGAATTGAGGTTTTTTTCTCAGTTTTTCTGAAACTTTCTTGTCCAGACAGGAGGAAGGAGGGGAGGCAAATCCTGTGGGGAATGTTCAAATCCACAATGAGAGCAGAGAGAAAAGAGGGATGGATCCTGAGCTCCACACTGCCTGAATCCTCTCCTGGGATTGCATTGGGAAGGAATTTATTTGTGCCACTGGAAAGGTGGATCCCACACCTGTGAACACAGTTGGGATCCTGCCCTGGCTGGTTCCTGCCCCATTTCTTTCTGGGGTTACAAATTCCCCTTGGGCTAAGCCAGAAATCTGCAGTAACCTCCCAACACATCAGTAAATACCAGAAGTCAGGGAATTCTGTGAGTGCAGTCAAAAATGATTCCACAGAATTGGCTGAGGGTGGATTTGCAGCTATTGAACCAGGGCACTCCACGGGAGCTGCAAGGTCGGTAATTCCCATCATTTTTGGTACAGCTGGGTTTGGGAGCTCTTGCACGATGACTGTTGGTCTCAACAACCAAATTAAATCAATTAAAAAGCACATTTCAGACACAACCTCAGAACCTAGAGCTGACCAGCAGCTGTTGAGGCAGAAATCACACCTGAAGGGGCTGTTCTGGACCTTCCTCTGCTTTTTGTTGGCACAGAAAGTTCATTCATTGTGTGTCATGCCAGGCTTTTCATCCTGGCCATGAAAACCTTTTCTGTTCCACGTGACTCGGTGTGTTTGTACCAATCAATTCATTATTCAGCCCCAAAATCTGTCACACAGCAGAGATGTGCTGCAGGAGGAATTCAGTTTATTGTGACAAAAGAGTTTATGTGTTACTGGGAAATATCCTGAAGTTAGGATAGATATCTATATATAAATATAAATAAATACAAATACTAATAAAAATAAAAATAATGTTAAAATAAATGCAAATAAATACAAACATAAACATAACTTAAATATAAACATACATATAAATATAAATATAAATATATAAATATTTAAATATAAAAATATATTTATATATAAATATATAAATATAAATATATTTATATGTACTATATAAATATATAATAAATAAATATATTTTTATTAACATTTTTCTAGAAATATTTTATATATTTATATAAGATATAGTTATATATTTATATATAAAGATAGAAATATATAGTATAAAAATTTATAAATTTATAAATATATTTATATATAAATATATAAATATATAAATGTATTTATATATAAATATATAAATATAAATATATTTATATATACTATATAAAGATATAATATATAAATAAATTTATTTTATTAACATTTTTCTTTAAATATTTTATATATTTATATAAGATACAGTTATATATTTATATATAAATATATAAATATAAAATATAAAAATGTATAAATGTATAAATGTATAAATATATAAATATATAAATATATACATATATAAATATATAAATATATAAATATATACATATACATATACATATACATATACATATACATACATATGTATATACATATATATTTGCGATCTCTGAGCCTTAGCAATGTTTTTATATTGGGAAAATCACCCCAAATATCAAAGCTTCTTTTGGTTATGATGTCACAAAGGAGGCCATTCCCTCCCTTCGTCTTTCCATGGAGGAATTCAGGAAAAAATAAACAACATCAACATAAATTTACCTCTGTATTTTACATATTGCTACGTGTGTATGAAATATCAACTTTCTCCGTTATCATCTTAGTTTGAACACACAGAAAACAGGAGCTGGAGGCTGAGCTTTTATCTGTTCTTCGGAGATCTCTGCCTTGACTCTTGAACTGCTGCTCCTTTCTGCTCAGACAAGGGCTGATATTCCTCCTGCCTGCCATGGGAACAGGATGGGGCAGTGAATGTGTGTTTGACACAGCAAAGCAGACTAATTGAAGTCAAAATGGTTTGAGAGGTCTGGTTGGGTTGATTTTAATGAGGATTTTTAAAGCTGTCATCCTTCTCATGTGGGTTTTTTTTGGTTCTTTTTTTTTTTTCCCCATTCTGGGAGTTTTTTTCCTTAGCAGCAATGTGAGTTATGAAGTATTTAACCATTGTGTTCCCCCCATACCACAGAATCTGTGCAGTTCACCGATTCTAAAAATAAATACAAACGAAAGCCAAACCCTTTCTCTTTGCCTGTCTTTAATCACATCCCTCCATGAGCAAGGGAGTGCACTTTGCCCAGTCTAAACCCCGTGAAAAGCAAACAATGGTGGAGATGCATCTCCATGGCATAGAGAACTCACTTTGAAATTCAAGTGACTGCACACAGGGGTTTTTCAGATCTCTTTTGCAGCAGAGAGGCAGCTTTTAAATGGCAGCAGTGGCAACTGTTCAATAACCAAAATTACTGTGGCCAAATTCCATTCTGATAATTGCAAAATTAACTTGTGTCACTGTTTCAAGAGGGTGTTTCCCCCTGGGAAGAGGGATGAGCCAGGTATGGGCATCTACAGCACCTTTCATTTAGCAGAATATATCAGTTTGATTAAAGTTAATAAAGCAAGAAGAGATTTAGCAAATGGAACTAATGTTCAGAGATAATTTCAGTTGGAATAAATGAACAAGAGATGGGGAGAAGTAATTACAGGAATTTGCTGAAGACCTCTAGGGTGAAATGCACATGACCACAGCACTCTGTGTGAGGGAACAGAATAAAAACTAAACACAGCAATGGGATCCTTCAGTTATCCAGGAGGAAATTGGGAACAACCCATGGTGGTGCTGCCACTGTGCTGGGACAAGGCAGAACGTTTTAGAGAACCTGTGGGTGTGAGTTTGGGGGAAAATCCAGGAGCTGAGTTATTGCCAGGGTCACTCTGCTCCTCACCCTGCTCGGTGCACACAGCTGGAGCAGCGAATTTGGTTGTCTGAGGGAGAGATCACCCAACACCATCTCTGATCCAGCCACAGAATGGAATCCCAGAATCCTCAAGAGGGGAAAACTCCTCTGAGAACATCGAGCCCAACCTCGCACCCACCACCACCTTGTCAGCCAGAGCAGAGCACTAAAAACCATCTGCAGCCATGGAGAACTTGCTGCACCTCTTACAGTTTTATTTCATTTCCTAGAATATTGAATTCATTTGCTTCTAGGGTCATTTTTGGAAGGAAAAAGCGATGATAAACAGAAGGGGTTTGCTCCATAAAGCAATTTTTTAACTCTGACTCCTCTTTGGCTGCTCTGGGTTACAGCACAGTGGCACTTGTTTACTCTGATGAACTCTGAAAGACTCTGACAGGACTTAGCTGCACTCTTTTAATCTAAGAGCATAACCTGTAATCAATAAGCAAGGCTTTTAAAACCATCAATAATTTATTCAAAATTATTCCGTTTTCCAGCCTTCCAGGAACTCCGCTCGCGCGTCGAGGTAATTTCAGCATAAATAACACGTTAATTTTACCCTTCCCCAACACCAGCGTTGTTGCAGCAATATGAATTAATCCTGAAAAGCCACAATTCATTGTGCTGGATGAAATATTCAAAGCCTGCTGGATGCTGAGTGGTGTCGTGGCGCTCGTGGCGCTTTGGAGAGCTCGGCGCTTTCTGGGGCAGCTCTGACGCAGCAGCTCCCAGCACATCCCCCTGGGTTCCCTGCAGGAAGGGGCTCCCTGGTTATTTTACAGCTCTGGGAAATGCTGCTCTCACCTGGGAAGGGGCTGTGTGAAGTCCTGTGAGCCGTGTCTGGACAGATGTGCTCAATTTGTAATTCAAGGTTGTTCCTCCACAGCCACGCTCAGCAAATTCAGCCTCAAATCAGCGCTTCAGGCTCATTCCTTCCTCCTTTCCTTCCACCCTTCCTTCCATCCTCATTTCAACCCTTCTTTTCACTCTTTTACCTCGAATAACACAGATTCAAATGTATTTTTATACCTTAAAAAACAAATTATTATGTTTCCAACAAGAGTTGCTGTGGTTAATTTACAAAGTAGGATCCAGCTGCAAGGAATCGCTGCAAATTTCCTGTGTGCAGGGAATTTCTGTAGATCCAGCATTATTTTAGCGAGGTTCATTTGTCTGGCTGACATTTTAAAACAGATGTATAAGCAGATATCATGGGCTACTCTTGTAACAAGCATAAAAAAATCTATTCTGTACTTAGTAGGAGCTTGATAAAAAATAGAAAGGAATGTAACCAGGTGAGTGGAGAACTGCTGTGTGAACACAGGTGATGTCCTCAACAGAGCTGGTGAGCATTAAAAGCACAAAATTCCTTATTTTTTTTTTCCTGTGGATGTTGGTCTGATAAATCTTGGGCACAAGAGCAGTACCCTGAGCAAGAAGTCCAGGTGGCTGCCTCTGTTTCCAGCCCCAGGACTGGCCTCGTTTGATGCCATTTGACCTTGAGATTGCATTTCCACCCCGCTCTTGAGCAAAGGTAAAAATGTACAGATGGGTCACGGCATTTTGGGGCAAATCCAACCTCAGTGCCCTGCAGGATGTCACCCCTGGCTTTGGTGACACTGAGCCTCAGCACATCCAACAGGCTCTGCAGTGCCAGCAAGGACTCAAACCCATTTCCTCTGGTGAGGGATTGAGCCTCGGGTTTATCCTTGTTTTGCTGTTGATGATGGAGTAACAGGTATGAACCCTGTAATGCTGCTGGCACCAAATCCTTTCAAGGACAGGGGGCAGGAGCCTTTAGCTCCATAAGAGCAGGCAAAACCCAGCACACAGAAAAAAAAATCAGCAGGTTTTCATTCCCTGGTGGCTGCAGTGAGAACAATGATCCATGTAAAAGGGAATTTGGGGGGGTTTTAGCTCATCATTGTCTTCTTGTTTTGCTTTAACCTGCAAAACTTCTCTCCATTATTCTTTCTCTTGTGTGGATTACACAATTAAGTGACAAAGGCATGTTTTTGACATCTGTCTGATTTCCATGACAACAGATTATGAAACCAGGTGTAGTGAGCATGCGAGACGAAACCTGAGAAAAATGATGAAGCTAAATGAAGATTTAATCAATGTGAAGAACAGCAACAAAGGAGGGGGGAAGGAAAGACACAACAAAGGTATTTCACTTATGGAAGACGTATTTTTCTATTTCCTTTATAAAAGAAATGCATTTTTCTATGTCCTTTCTGCTATCCAGACATTATAGGTTAAAGGAATAACCTGTACTCATTAGGGAAAGGCAACTGGAGCAGATTTTGAAGGGAAGGGATCAATTTGTGGCCTTTACTGAGCAGGTCTGGGTCCTTCCTGCAGGAAGGGGAGGATGGTGCTCATGTGCCAACCACCAAAAGTTTTCCTTCTTCCTCTTCCTCTTCTGAAAAGCAGCAAAGATGGAAAGGACTGGGAGGGATTTTGTCAGGATGAGTTTCAAAAGGCTAAAAGGTCTCTTCTGGGGGGAGCTTAGGCTGCTTTCCTTGCCTGCTGTGGGTTGGACAAAGCAGTCAGGAATCCAAATGCAATGAGAGTTATTTATGTTTTTAATAAAAAAAATCTCTATATTTTGAAAAGGTGATTGCTGGGAGGAAAAAAAAAAAAAGTTGCAAAGGGAATCTGTGAACTCTGCATAACAAAAGAGAGGAACAGGTCAGAGAAGCATCTTTCCAGGCTGGTCCAGGGAGAGCTGGTCCTCACTGGGGGTGGGAAGGATTCCAGGGCTTTCCCAAATCTCTCCAAGCCCTGTTTTGTGCCGTATTCAGCCCACGAGCTCTGAAACTCCTCAGTTGTCCAGCCCCTCTTTCAGCTCCAGCAGTTTGCTTGTACCACTGGCTTAAGTTCATAAACTATGTCACAACAGGCTGAGCTGGACATCTTGAAGGACTGCCAAAAAAAGGGCAAGCAAAGAAAATAACTGTAATCCACAGCCTTTTGAAAAGAAGAGGCATAAATAAGTTTTAAAGCCGTGAGCACACAGAGGAAGAAATCATGGGAAGAGCCCTGAGTGACTGAGCAAAGAGTCGGTATTTAGGCTCTGTGTTGGTATTCCAGAGGCAGACAGTGAATAATAAGGGAGAGACTGATGTTGCCTGATTTTCAAGGATAACTCACATCTATTTCAGTGCAGTAATTCTGAACACACCTGGGTTTCCTGCTGAGATTCTCTTTCTGCAGGTGAAGGGGCTGCTTGGCAGGACTGGAAGCAGCTCTGGGAAGTGTAATTCACTGGCTTGACTTGCAGTGGGGACTGGGAGAGCGGTCAGGGAGAAATCCATGTGAATTTTGGAGCATTTGTCAACAGTGTTAGGAGTTCAATTTGGCACAGGCAGGGGTATAATAATGCTGGAGTTACTTTGAGGCCCTCGCAGGTTGCAGCATAAATCTTCCAGGAGCTCGATTTGTGTTCATTTTATGTGTGAAACATTAATAGATTTTTAATATACTGGCACAAGATAAAATGAACTTCAGCGACATCAAAAAGAAAAATCGACCTTGCACATTGCACAGGGAAATACACTGGTGGTGTTTTACACCGCGCTGGGAAGTTGTGTGAGGGTCAGGGTGGGTGAAACACAGGTTACACAGCCTTGAAGATTTGTTAGCTGTAGTAAAGAGTTCTTTAGAGGAGTAGAGACCGAGAAGTGAAGGTTTATGTGCAGCTGAAACACTGCAGGGCTTCCAAAGCACCTTAAAGTCAGCCTGCACTGACTCCATTCATTCTGTCTCCAGCATTTAATCCAAATTAATTCTAAATCTCCCATTTTCTATGCTGGCTTATTGTTGTAACTGACTGGGAAGTTAAAAACACCAGCTGAGTCACTCAGCTTGATTTTTAAGGGTCTGAACTCACTGTCAGTATTGGAGATGGGAAATGACCTCCTGGAACCTGTTGTAAATGTTGCCCATCAATGGGGAATTGACAGAGGGGAAGTTTTCCTCCATAGGGAGAGGTTTGCTTATGGACTGTGAAAATCTATAGGACCTGTGGAAAAAATTAAAGGTAAAAACTGGCTGTTGGAGCACTGGATTTGGGCACCTTCCATTAGCTGGGAAGTCAGCAGAGTTCCAGATTTATCTGGATAAATAAGAGAGGAGTTTCTCCACGCTTCTTCCCCATCGCTGCCATCGCTTTGCCTATAAATATTTCACATTTTCTGTCTGCAAGCTCCACTCTCTTGGTTTCTACGTTGCCCAACCAACTCTCCATCCTGAGAGTCGATGCTGAAATATTAAAAAGCTGAAGTTCTCTGCTCTGCCCAGTGCCCAGGAGCTGCTCCCACCTTTGCCAGAGCAGGAGCAGGGCTGTGGCACGGGGGGAACTCCAAGCCCCAGCGTTATTTTAGGTCGCTGGTGCTTTACATGCAAACTGCATCGCAAATGTTACATGGAGTTATAAAGTTAATATAAAAAGCAGATGGAGAGAAATTAAAAGAGATAGTCAGGGGAGAAGAGATGAGATATAAAAATAGATGGAACTGGTGAAGCATGGAAGTTGCAGGAAAGTTGTTCCAGATGCCAGGAGCTACTCCAGAGAGAAGTCTCATCCCAGTGACAGAGAGTGGTAGGGAAGTACACTGAGCAATTTAAGGGATAAAGGGAAGAATATGCAAAAATCCTTTAATTTCTGCCTCAAAAAACTGCCAAATACTACTTTGAATTCTCATGTCACAGACTTGAAAGAAGCAACAATACTCACCCTCAATACTAGCAGTTACATTAAATTTCACACCTTATTTATTAATATTTTATCTGGAAAAATTCAGAAATCTATTTCTCATTTAAAGCCAGCAAGCAAAAAGTGTACATACTTTATTGTGCACCCACAGAAACTCTTTAAATTTGCTTAATTTGTTAAAAGTCTTAGCACATACCCAAATTTACCTCATAATCCATTTATTTGGCCAACTCTGGGATTAAATAATGTGGATTCCATTGTTCCTGTGTTGCACCTGCTGAGTGAAACACTCTCACTGCAGCACTTGTGGATGGAAAAAGAAGACAGTGTGCTTTCATACAAATATTAATTACATTAGGGTTTTTACCCAAGTTTCCAATCCTCCTCTCTAGCAGAAATGGTTAACGAGGGTGGATTAGGAAGATGTGTGGCTCTGTTCTCAGCTGGTTGGTGACACTGATGAATACAGCTTTATTAGGGGAAGCAGCTGTTGTTGTACACCCCGGCTGTCTCCGATAAGGAATTTGCTGACAAATATTCCCTGATATTCCAGCCTCACCATCGGCCTCGTGTCGTCTCTCTCCGTGAGTCACTGGTGCTGGCCGTGAGCTCAGCACTGTCCTTGTCACAGCTCCAGCCACCACAAACCCTGCCAGGGCAGGCTGGGTTTGCCTCTCCTGCAAGGCTTTGCAGCATGAGGTGGGTGCAGATGGAAACAGGGAGTGGGTTGG
>NC_031781.1:18359649-18395897 GCF_001522545.3 Parus major
CAGCCCCAGCTGCTCTGGGAATTCTGTACCAGTTTATATCTGTATTTATATTGGCTCCCCCAAGGTCTTACACAGTGACAGGGGTAGAGAAGTGATTCTTCCCAGGAATGTTAATTTGGTTTTAATTTAACGGTCTTCAAAATTTAATGGTAAAGTTAAAAAAGACAAACTTAATTGCTGGGCTTTGTCTGGGGATTCCAGGGTGGGTATTAATGGCTGTGGGAAGAATCAGGGAATCACTGAATCAGAATGGTTTTGTTTGGAAGGGTTCCTAAAGATCATTTATTTCCATCCACATCCATGGGCAGGGACACTTTCCACTGTCCCAGGTTGCTCCTGGTTCTGTCCAGCCTGGCCTTGGACACTTCCAGGGATCCAGGGGCAGCCACAGCTGCTCTGGGCAACCTCAGGGCCTGCCCACCCCCACAGGGAACAATTCCTTCCCAATATCCCATCGAAATCTGCCCTTTTCCACCTTACAGCCATCCCCCCTCATTGTATCACCCCACACCTTTGTGCAAAGTCCCTGTCCATCCTTCTCGTAATCCCCTTTCCCTACAGGAAGGCAGAGATCCTGCCTGGAATGCTCCATTTCCAGGCTGAAATGTGCTGCATTCCTTGGGAGCCAAATTGCTTCCCAGAAGATTTTTTAGGCTGGAGAGGCTCTCTGGAGAAGTCTCCCCATCAATACCACGCTCAGACAAAGTAGGAATGTAGCAATTAGATGACATTTGTGGCCATTACCATCAAAGAACAGTATATTAATGATGTTCTACAGAACCATTTCCCAGTATTTCCTTAGAAACTCTTGTTGGGTCTACCCATAAATGTCTCATAAAAGCTATAAATATTCAAGAAAGGAAGTCAGTTACATATAAAGACCTCTAATAGGCACTATGAATGAGTTCTGAACCGTATAATAGCCAGGCACCTGTGAAAAATGGCAAGAGGATGTGATCTATACATTATATATGAGGCACTTTGCTACAGCTGCGAAGATTTCGAGTTATTCAGCGGAGCTAGAAAATTAAAACAAGAGAATAGAACAAGAAAGGCATTTGAATTAAGTCCTGTGTGGGGCTGCTTCTTACTCAGCCATCATTATAATAATTTGTTTTGCACAAAATAGATTTATAAAAGCTCATAAATTCTGCTTAAATGCAAGTTCACGTTGCTGGTATTTATTTAACTTTCTATAAGTTGCTCACAATGGGTTTGTGACCACAGTAGATGAATTGTTCCAACCCAGCTGGACACTGAGATGTCACTGAGCCATATTTTGGTTAAGTTCTGTGTGTTTTTAATACACAGCTAATAAAATCATATTAAAAATAATAAAATAAAATAAATAAAATAAAATAAATTAAATAAAATAAATAAAATAAATAAATAAATAAATAAATAAATAAAAATAATATTTAAAATCATAGTGAACTTTTAGGGGTTTTTTCTCCTCCCTTCATTCTCTTCTTTTTAATCAGCAGCAGCAGCCAAAGTTGCTGCAGGTCCTGTGCTTCCACAGACAGAGATAAAAATTTGTCATGAGCACTGAGGAAAGCAATTCCTGGCTGGAAAAGGCAGCAGGAAAGGTCTGGATTTGGGAGGAGCTGCCTGGCAGAACCTGCAGGTTTACAGGGTATGGGGACACAGGGTCTGAACCCACAGAGCCTTTTGGGGCTGACCCACAGTCAATGACCCCTGAGTGAAAAGGTGGCACCTTCACCAGGACACAAGATTGTGTCTGACACAGGATTTACACGTGAGGGACCACCTGGAGCAGTTTCTTGCTGGAACTCATTGCTCAGGACCTCCAGGAATTGTGCTACACAAGCAAAGGGCTGACCTGTCCTGGTGGGATGCTGCAATTTTGGGATGCTGTGACACTCCAGGGATCAGCCACCCCCTGAGCCAGCTGGGCACAGACCTGGAGCAACCCCACCACCCTGCTGGGCAGCTGCTGAAGCTGTGTGCAAAATATACCTGGAAAGTTAAAAATGGGACTGCATTTTCTTGTTTTCTCACACAGATCTGCCTTAGGTAGGCTGAGAAAATTCCCAGTGGCTGGAAAAAGCAGCTATGAGAAAATTCTCTTCTCTACTCCACAACAGCATTCCAGCACTGAGAGTGAAGTTTCACAATAAAATCAGAGAAGTAGCTGAAGATCCCACATTTCTCTGATCATTTTTTCTCAAAGCCTGACATGACATCTCTCTAAGAGACTTCAGTCCCTCCTGTGTCTGGGGAGGAACCTGTGTCTGTGTTGGGAGCGTGGCCAGACAAGAGAGGCTCCTTGTCCCTGCAGCAGTTCCCAGCTGTGTGCCACAGACCCCCCCATGCCTCTCTTTTTGGGAGATCCCTGGCATTTCTGCTGGAGCTGTTCTTGTGCAGCTCTTCCTACACTCGAGCATTGATTGAGTGAGAGAAAAGCTCTGAGCACCCTCAGAATTCACTTCAGCCTCAACGAGAACTCCAGCACTCGCTACGGAGCCTTCCACTTCCTGAAAAGAGCTGGATTGGTTTTATTCTCTTGTGTTTTCAGCCTCTCTCACCTGGCAGTGTGGCATTTTTCAGAGATGAGGTGGATATCACATTGATATGCTCCGGGGGTACAAGGGAGCCGTGTAGCAGCTCTGGGAAACAAGTGCCACAAGCAGAGGTCACAGCCATCAGGGTGGGTTTGAATCCTGCCTAATGAGTTACTCTCCTTGCCAAATAAATAATTAATGCATGCATTTATTGAAGGCAAACGTTGTCATGATCTCCAGGCACCGAGGCTGGAAAAGCTACATAAGGGGATGTGAGCAGAGCATCTAAAAATGTTCTTTCAAATATTTGTGCCACAGGAAGCAACAGCTGCATGCAAAGAGTCCTTGGTGTTTTGGTGGTTAAGAGACTTCCCAAAACACCAGCTTCTTTTTGGTCCTTTGGGGATGAAAGATTTTCTTTTATTAATGCAACAATGTGTGGCTCTGCGTGGCCACAAGGTACCTACAAAAACTCCCTGCGACCAGGAAAAAAGTTTTCACTTCCAGTGCACCTGAATAATTTCCACAGTTTGGCTTTTCTGGATGCCTCAGTGAGTCGGAGTGGCCCCTTGGCTGTTCTTGTTCTCTTCTTTAATAGATTATTCATCTGCCATCCAATCTAAGCAGAAGCAGAAGCTGCAGTCAAACCTGACCCTTTTCCAACCACAGACACACAGCATTCCCCCAGGGACCATTTCCTCCGGAGAAAGAAATAAAAACCCACCACAAAACATGAATATTTATCCCTGCTGTTCTGCAGCAGGAAGAATTTCCCTCTCTTCTTCTATTGCTGAAATAAAAAGGGGCCAAAAACTCCCTTCTCGCGCCAGTGGGAAGGAAATGCAACCCCTACAGCACTCATGGAAGGCCTGGATTGATCCCAAGGTCCTGGCAGTGCTGGGGAAGCCCTCTGTGGGATTTTTGGGTGACACTTGGGGTCAGTCCTCACCTTGAGCAGCCCAAGGACCAGGATAAAGGCTTGGCTGGTGTAAGTGAGCTGAAAAACAGAGATTTGAGTCCCTGTGGCTGAGAATCCAGCTCTCTGTGACAGCCTGGCCTTGGGAAGGCTCCTCCAGGCTCTGGAGCCACATAATGAGCACTCAGGGAGGAATAGAAAGAGAACTGAGTTCATTTGCAGATTTGTGGGAGTCCTTTGTCATCCAAACTCCGATGGAAATGATCTCCTTGAAGAGTAAAACACTCAGACCGAAGCCAGGCGTGGCCTGGCTCTTAATCGTTCTCGAAATTGATATAAAATACAGCGCAGGAGCTACAATATTAAAAATAAAAAGCTTCCTAAGAAGCTCATTCTAAAGCATTTTCGGTTTTGAGGTAAGGAGGATATTTTATGTGTCAGAAAAATCTCCACTGCTGGCACCAGTCTTGAGGGAAGGGATTATTCCATGGCTGTGGTTGTACATCACCTACTGAAGGGAAGACCAGAGCTATAATTAGGCCTCTCCCAGTGCCATCCTGTTGGGTATCTTTGGATAATTGTTGCAGCCCACATGCTTGTCCATATGTTTTTAGTGAAGGATGATTGATTCTCCTCTTCTTCAATACAATATGTGCTTTATGCTGGGAATATATCTTTACGAGCAGGAGAATTCCTATGTAACAGGAAAATAAAGCTCCTAATCCTGCCATCCCCCTGGGGAAAATCCTGCTCAGCATCGAGGTCTTAATTCTCAGGAGTTGTTTATGGTGAGAGGAGCACCCCAGGTGAGGCAGGGCTGCTCAAAATCTGCCATCTGGCCAGGCAGCAGAGCCGGGGCTTTGGCAAGTTTTAAACAGGCATTGTTGTTAAAGCCTGGATTTTCCCTCGTGCATTAATACATTTTGGAGATGGAGAACAGCCCCTGATTGCTGTGGGCACAGCCCAGGGACTGCACTCAGAGCCTGGCAAAGAGCTGGCACAACTCTGCCAGAAGCTCCTGAGAACTGGGGATGTGGGGGAAGAATTCCCAGTTTCCTTAAGGCAGGTGAGCACAGGAGCAACCTCTAACTTATTTCATTAAGCCCTCCGAAGCTGTGTTTGCTCCCGAGTAATGCACAAAACGCTTGTTTAAAGGCTCAGCCTCGCTGTTTTTGAGGTGGCAATGCTGTGCACTCCCTGACCAGCCCACACCCACACCTGCCCCAATGTTTCACCAGCAGGGAAAACAGCTAAAAATTACAGTTATTAGTCACTATTCTCCCCTTCTTCTGAGTCATTAACATCAATTACTAACCACTGCATTGTCAATTAAAACTATCACTTGCTGCTATTCACTGCTAATGTGCTAATTGTCATCAATTTACTGCCTCAATTACGTGGTCATACACTTGCCTCGAGGTATAGAGATGTGATATAAGGATCTGGAGGAGAAACAAGCTCTCCCTGCCTTTAATGCAGGAAAAGAAACCTGGAACATTGCAGAATTCTCCTAGAGAAAAATTATTCTAACACACAGATGATGGCAAGGGGGGAAAAAAAAAGCACAATTTAAGCCGAGTGTTTTGCAAGACCCCTTTTTATTCCTGACCCTTCCACTGAAAATGTGACGTTATTTCACCTGCAATAGATTTGTGGCTCGTGTTCACTCTGTAATCATGTATATATTTCTGCCTAATTATATCTGATTGCTTACTGCATGTTGTACTTTCTAATGAGCATTGAATTATTAATCTGCTGCCAAGCCTTTCTCAGCATACAAAAGGGAAAGATGTCTGGTGTCATTGAACACAGCCTATTGTGTTCCCTTCAAGCAGCAGCAGCAGCAAACTTTAGGATTCAGCAGTGTGCCAGATTCTCACTACAGACACAGCAGAGTTCTCTTTGACAGGTTTTAAATAATATGTTTTTGGTATGCTTTATCTGACACTAAGCTGCCCTGAAAATAGTAGAGGAAGTCTGCTAGTGAGAATAAAATCAGACAAACTCCTAAAAAAAAAATAAAAATCCCTCCTGCCTCTATTTTTCAGTCCTTAGGCAAATAACCTTGTAGGCTGTGTGGAAGGGTTTGATTTCTTTCATGCAGTTGCTCAGCAATCCAAGGAAATAAAGCAGAGATGCTTATCCAGAGCAAGGGTCCAGGGAAAATGATGGATCTTTTTCCCAGCAAAGCAATTGGGATTTTTCGCCTAAAATTGTGATGGGCACTTGATTTCCGTGTGCAATATTTATCTGTGATGGGGTGAAATCCTAACCCAAATCATCCTGGGCCCTGGCACAGAATTCCCAGAGCAGCTGGGGCTGCCCCTGGATCCCTGGCAGTGCCCAAGGCCAGGCTGGACAGGGCTTGGAGCAGCCTGGGACAGTGGGAGGTGTCCCTGCCATGTCAGGGGGGGAATGGATGAATTTCATGGTCCCCTCCCACCCAACCCATTCCATAGTTCCAGGATGAATCTCTAATTTGGTCCAAATAAAGCTCTCTCTGGCTGGTGAGATTCCTCCCAGCTCACCCAGACAGCTGTGGGCAGGTGGGTCCCAAGGGAGGGGTTTTGGATGAAGGGGGGGACACACCCGGTGCACACTTTGAGCTGAAAGCCTTTTGGGTGGTTTTCCCTGGAGATCTGTGTCCTCCAGCTGAGATTTGGTGGCTCTCCTGCTCCTCCCAGGGCACAGGGGGAGCGCTGGCTGTTTGTCCTTATCCAGGATCTCCCCAGCTGTGCCAAACCTCTGGGCTTCTCTCCCTCACCAAATCAGCTCCTGTGGCCCATCCTGCCCTTCCCAGGTGGATTTCAGCTCTGTGGGTGCACTTGGAGCATCTCTCTGGCTGTGTTGGGGTGTGCAAGCCCAGCCTCCACCTCAGCTGGCATTTTCTTACGTGTGAGAGGAGGGGTTTGCTTTTGGAGTTTGAAATCTTTTATTTGCTCCCTAAATCTCTTAACACCCTGCCTGTGCTGGACAATACAAATGGCAGCTTTGGCAGCTGGCCTCGATGCTTTCTGGTGATTGTTGCTGTCTGATGCTAAAGCTGATTTTCATCTCTAAAGATATTCCAGGCTCAGTGCATTAACTTAGGTTTTGACAAAAAGGAATGAAACCAATGTAAGAGATTAATATTTGTGTTGGTTTGTTTAGAAGATCTTTAGATCAGCTTGAGGAAAGTTTGGGGAAGAGAGTGGAGGTTCAAATGTTTTATAACTGTGGAGTGAAGCATTTCTTTGGCTCTGTCTGACTGAAACATCAGCTTCATTTGAACTGAGTGGCATCAGTTTAGGATATTTTTTCCATATCTAGATTTTCCTTTTGGTTTTACTTACTTGTTCTCTTATCTCTGCTCCCTGACAAAAAATTTCTGGAGGAGAACAACCCAACAGAGGCTTCAGCTTCCACACATTTTACCTCCTGCTTGTTGAATTTAGTTTAATACAATAATTACTTCTTTTTCCAAATATGCTTTTTCTGTGAAGTGATTCAGGAATGCAGTTGTCAAAGGGGAGGAGGAGGAGGAGGGAAGCACTGAGTAATGAGGTGGGAATGATGCACGGTGGAGTCAGTGTGCGAGGGCAGCACTCCCCAAATCCCCCCTGTGCCCCCCAATAATCCCACAGTGCCACTGGAGCTCATTCCAGAGCATCCCTGTCCCACTGTGGGCTGTGCTGATGAGCTGGGACAGCAGGACAGGCTTTGACCTTGAAAACACAGCTCAGAAAGTCAAAGTAGAGCAGCTTGGCACAGCCCAAGGGAACTTTCTGCATCTTTAACAAGAATGTAAAAACTTGGTTGATGTATAAACATCTCCCAGACTCCCTAAACTGACTGTAAAATCTCATGGTTGTGCTCTAAATTCTCACTTTCTGGTGCTACTGGGGAGAATCCCAGACTGGTTTGGGTTGGGAGGGACCTTAAAGATCATCCAGTGTCCCCCCAGCCATGGCAGGGACACCTCCCACTGTCCCAGGCTGCTCCAGCCCCAATGTCCAGCCTGGCCTTGGGCACTGCCAGGGATCCAGGGGCAGCCCCAGCTGCTCTGGGAATTCTGTGCCAGGGCCTGCCCACCCTGCCAGGAACAATTCCTTCCTGACACTTTTGAATTCTTCACACCTGGATGCTGGGAATTGCAGCCAGGTGAGGAGGTTGGGTCTGTTTTTGTGTGACAAACCTCCAGACCCATGTTCTCCTCCTGATTTTGTTCCCCCAGCACTGAAGTCCTACTCCAGGTGTAAGAGAGCTGCTTCTTTCTTTCCCCACCTGAATTCCAATGAAGATGTTGATTTATTTGAACTGTACCAATAAAAGTGGTGGCCCTCCTTTATTAATGACAGGGAAGGGGAGAGATAAACAGCCCATAAATTACATCAGCATCAGATGCTCAGAGGGCAACTTTGGGTAGATCTCGAAGGACAGAGACAAAAGAAAGGGAAAATCAGGTACTGTGGTTAAAAAGTAACTGGGAATTGTTGGTTAATTCAGAAACATAAATAGGAAGAAATTGCCAAAGCCCAAGTTGGTTTCTGGGTGTGGTTGGAGGGGGTTTTTTGGAGAGGGAGAGCTTTTCTTCCTCAAACCACCTGCTCTAGACCTAGCAAATATTTCAAAAAGTTGAATATGTCTCTTTTTCCTCTTGAAAACTTCCATCCAGTTTTATTATTTGGGTAGGTAATACCACAAATACAGATGGCATTTACCCTTGCCTTGTCTCCTCCCAATCTGTTCTCTTTTCTGGGTTAATACCTTCTCCCACTCTGCTCTTCTATTTCAATGTAGTGTTTAAAAATAAAATGGCAGATTTCTCTTTGCTTTTCCTCTCTGTTTTTTCACATTTATATTTTGACTTTGTTACCTTTGGCTCACCTCATCTGCCTACATAGAAAGCTTTTTTTGTTTGTTTTTCAGATTCCTCTACATAACTTTTCCTAGAACTCAGAGAAAGCTCTGCTTAAAGAACAACTTTCATGTCTTTCAACACAATTCACTTTCTCTTAGTACACTTTATTCTTTATAATTTCATGATTTATGAATTACAAACAGAACAGCAGCAAGGAGTTAAGGGAGACAAAAACAGGAGGGTGGGGAAAAATAAAATCCATATTTTAGTTTGGGTTTCTGCCTAAAAGGATGACACTGGGTCCATTTTTCTCCTTTACAATGGAAGGTATTGAATTTGGAGATTCCTGCACGAACAAAAAATTGGCAGGAAAAAGATCAGTTTAGTGAAATTCAAAGCAAGTTCCTACAATGAAACTGTGTGGGGAGTGGGGGTGTAAGATTGAAGTTTAATAGAAATTTTTCCCTTGAATTTTTTTTTCTTTTTTTATGACAGTATTTTATTAAAAACCCCACAAGCATTTCAAGAAGGAAATATTGTTCACAGTGTAAAAGTTCGAACGTAGCACTTTGAAAACAGGAGTGAAACTCTTCTGTCTCCTTCCACACATCATCCTTCATTTTGGAAGTACTCCAAAAGAAATCATCTAAGCCTTTCAAATGAACTTGTTTTACTTTCTTGTTCTAAAGGCATTCTTTAAGACAGACTCTATTTTGAACACCTTCACTCTCCCTAATAATCATCTTCTTGATGGCTTTACCATAACTACAGCAAAAAAATCCAATTCTCCAGCTGCAATTGTGATGTTTCCCTGTCCCAAGAACATAAAAAAAGGCTCCTGCCAGCCCGTGCTGTCATTTGCAAACTCTTTGTCACATTTTGTCACAGCAGGGATCAATATTTGCCACGGTGCCAAGGCGGCAGCTCCATATGCCGCCTGTTTTCGTGGAGGCCATGCCAAAAATAACGCTGTGGTGCAGCTCCTGGGGATGTGGTGCTGTGGATGTGGACAAATGGGTCTGGTCTCCTGTTAAATCATCCATGGTCACCCTTCTGTTGGTCCAAAAGGCAGCCAGAGGTTCGCCAGGGGTGATTTGGGCTGCGAGGACTCGCCGTGGGTCTCAGCGGGAGCTGGGTGGGTGTTTGGGTGTTTAGCACCACTCCAGCGTTTCTGCAGGCTGATTAATCCACAGAAAGCTTCTCATTATCCCAGTGTTTCCCTCTGGACTCCCTAGCATGTGTTGGTGTCTGGCTGTCTCTTTGTAGCATATGTTCTCCCTCTCCCAAAGCCATCCCCAGCCGATCCCGGAGCGCTTCCGCGGGGTCGGGGCCACGGGGTGACCTCTGCTCAGCGTGGTGCTCGTTAAGTTACGGGGTGACAGCGCCATGGCAACAGGAGGCTGTGGATGCGCTGATTACCAGACAACATTTGCTAATTAAAGACGCTCAGCGCTCATCTCCCACCGCTCTGCGAGCGCGAAGGCGAGAGGCGGCAGGTACGAGTTTGTCAGGAGAGGTGTGGAAGGAAACACTCTGTGTGCTGCTCCTTCTCCACTGCTGTCAGAGCCTTTCCCTGATCAATTCGCCCTGCTGAGAACCCAATATGAGGCACAAGTGTTCCCCTTGACCTAACGAATCTCACGTATCTGTATATGTTAATAAAGGCACCGTTATGACCAGAGAGGAATTTTATTCACATACCAGTTGGCACAAGGGGTTCTCTGGTGGCTGTGAGTTTTGCTCTGATTTCTACACATTAATTTAAGTGAATACCAAATTTTCAACTGCAGCTATTTTCTTGCATTGAAGCCACATTGGAATCTGAGATGTTCATGTTCTGGTGAAGTTCTTTGGGTTCTTTTTACCTGATGAGGAATGAAGGACAGATATTTTCTGGATTCTTCTGTTCCTTAGACCACTCCCATGACCTTGTGCTTTTCACTTTTGGAAATTACCCCAGGCCCTGCATTTCTATAAAATGTCTTTTCCTTCCCTCCTTTCCCCAGCCTGGGATTCTCTGCGAGGTGTGCTCAGGCTTGGCTTCCCAGGCAGCCACACACATCCAGCCACAGCATCTCCAGGACAGGACTTTTCTCTTTGGGTCCCTCATGGATCAGGATTTTCCTAGGAGCAGAGGACATGATTCAAACAGGAATCTCACAGAAAGCTGTGGTTGGTAGGTTCTGAGCACAGCTCATCCCTTAGTGCTGCAGCACCTCTCCTCTGTCACTCACAGCTCCCTTTTCCTTCTTACAGAAGATGCCAGATGTGCACAAATAGAGCCAGGAGCTGAACACCTCACCCCAAAACTCCTTGTAGAGCAGGAGCTCTTCCCCTGAGGACTGAGGTTTAACTCTTCCCAGGCAAAAGAAAGAATTGGTGCTGACTCAAACCGAGGGCAGGACCTCACCAAGTCATTTCCCTCTGTATTTCTCTAGTTCCAACCCTTAGCTTTTTAAATCTTTTTCCTTATAAAGCAATCTTCTCCTTATATTGTTTTATATCTCAAATATACTTGATTTTCACCATAATTACTTACCAGCTTTCCACAAAGCAGGGGTCTGGGAATTTCTGACCTCTGGAAATCTCATTAGGGAGATTATTCTGCAATAGCAACCTGGCACCCAGAGCCAAACCTCTCTGTACACTCAGGGAATTGCATCATCTCTGATGTATTAATGTGATTTGACGCCATCATTTAAGCAACTGGAGATGCAGATGTGGAAGGATACATGCAGACAGAAAATTAAATTGTATAGATCATGAGCAACTCAGGGTTGATTAAACGAAATGAGAGTGCATTTCCTCTTTCATACGGAAAGAGGCTTAACATTAAAAAAAACCCTAATCTTTTCTAAGATAAAGTTCATTAACACAATGATTATTCATTTGGCTTTTATAATGATACTGCTGCTTAATCACCAGAACATTGCTTCCTGTGCTCTAGGAGAACCAGCAGGAAGCATTTGAAGAGACAGAGCTGCAGCAGCCAGGATGGAATCTCAGTGCCTTTCATTTGAAAAGTGAATTCCTGCTCAGGTTTCTAAAACCCCACCCATCAAACAGCAGGAGCTTTAAAGCCAACATTAAATTTATACAGCAATGAAGCCTCAGGTTTCCTGTTTCTACACAGTTAACATCTAAGTTTCCTCCTGGGTCCATTTCCATTATTTATTATATTATTTGCCTAGAGTAGCACCCCAGAGGAGCATTGAATCAGGAACTGAGCTTGTGTTGGGAGAAATACAGTGCAGTCACTCCAGAGCTGGCCTGGCCTCTTGAGTTTATAATCCTAATAAACAAGGCAAACAGTAATAGAGATAAACAAATGCTGGAGGTAGCTGTCTGCTTAATGACTTCCTCTCCCCGCAGTTTCCATTCCCCACCTCGTGCTCCTGCACCGTCCCCAACATTTCTCCCTGGCCTGGGTCAGTCTGAAGCTCCAGGCTCCCTTCCTGCCACTGCTGAAGGGTTTTATTTCACCTCTCACTTCACCTGTGCTCCTTCCTGCCACTGCTGAAGGGTTTTATTTCACCTCTCACTTCACCTGTGCTCCTTCCTGCCACTGCTGAAGGGTTTTATTTCACCTCTCACTTCACCTGTGCTCCTCATCCCCGTTCTCTGCTGTTCTCCCCCTTCACCTCCCTCTCCTGGCAGCTCCTCAGTGCTGGTGACCAGGCTGGGATGGCACCAGGGTCAGCCTGATCTCCTGATGCCACCGAGCAGTGGCACTGCCTCTTCTTCTCCTCCCTGGCAATGTCTGGGGACAGGAATTGGAATCCTTTAACCCCTCTCTCTTCCCCTGGAGTGTTTTTCCTCTAAGAAACAGGGTGGAGTGTGTGTGGGGAGTGAGGAGGGATGAAGGAAGGAACTGGGAGATGGCTCTAAACAAAGAGGGAATATTTGGAATGCGGTCACAGGGGATTTTAGGACCTGTTGATGTTGTGAATGTAGGGCAGTGTGATTTCTACCTATTAATTTAAATGAATATTGAATTTTCAACGGCAGTTATTTTCTTGCATTGAAGCCACATTGGAATCTGAGGTGTTCATGTTCTGGTGAAGTTCTTTGGGTTCTTTTTACCTGATGAGGAATGAAGGACAGATATTTTCTGGATTCTTCTGTTCCTCAGACCACTTCCATGACCTTGTCCTTTCCACTTTTGGAAATTACCCCAGGCCCTGCATATCTATATTTTTTTTATACTAATGTTTGCTTGCAGCCCTTTTCTCCATGGTGAAAGCAAATCCCCCAGGAGTCAACAGAGGCTTCCACCCATCAGCAGAAGGGTTCAGGAAATACTCTGCTCTTCAGGCTGCTGCTCACAGGCATTTGTTTCCTTATTTTTACTTCTGCAAGAAAGGGAAGTCCTGTAAAGGGCATCATTCTTGCTCACAAATACAGGGATGGGGAAACTGGAGCAGCCCTGAGCATCTGCACCTCACTGAAAGGGCTGAAATCAAAGGGGCCCAGCCTGCGGCTGAAGGAAGAGGAGCTCTGTCTCAGCCTGGTGTGCTCTGAGCAGGCTCACAGGCTCCCTTCTGCTTGTTCATCTTCTTTTTTGGCAAGAAAGAGAACACAAAAACCTTCCCCATGCCCCTGCTTCGTGCTGAGTTTGTTCTGGGCTGTTCAGCACTGCTCTGACACGGGTGGGACAGATAAAATCACCTCTTACCAGACTGGGATCCTGCTGCTCTCCTCAAGAGCCTGTTGGGTGTGACATGCAGGGATTGGGAAGTGGTTTGTTTTGCCTAAAAAATTCTAAAGCAACTCATATTCCGTTTGTGCCACCCACCCTTAATTCCCTGGGGATAATTTTGTTGCTCTCAGAAGGGACAGTGAGTCCTTCCTGCTCAGTGCAGCAGAGGGAAAGCTGGATAAAAACAATCAGGGAAAATATAGCAACACTTCTGCTCTAGTAGGAGCTGTTATAATCCAAATTAGCTGATAAAAGCATTCTTGAGAGTGATTTGGGATTGAAGTCCACAAAAAAAAAATGGTTAAAAGGTTGCATCTGAAAACAGAACTTTTGAGTACAAATTGTAGCTGTACAAATGCATCTGGGAAGATCAGGTTTAACACTGCCCTGTTCTTCCCATTTCCCTCTCAGATCCTTTAGTATCCATCTTTTAGAAGTGGGATGTGGCAGCATTTTTAAATTTAGCTCAGGTGTGCAAACAGCTCTGATCTTTCTGCCTCTGCAGCCACATTCATAAGGAAAAAAATTTAAATATTTACTGCAGGTCATTGTTTCTGCATTTAATTTTGTATTTATTTGTTTAATAAGACTCCCCAGTCAGATGCTCTGGGCACTCCTGGCTATTAATTGCAAACCCAGCACGCCATGCAATTAAGAGAAACAAAACAAGACTGAAAAGCTTCAGAAATAGATGGGAGAATGGGAAAATCACAACAGCAAATAGGAAAATCACGATGTCTGTTTTACAAAAAAGCGCAGATGTCACCAACCTCGTGTGCTGGCACAGGAGATGAGCTGTGAGAGCAGGATGGGGCAGGGAGGACACGATTTCCCCAGGGCAGGAGAGCCCAGCCCTTCCAGGAGACCAGGCAGCACCAAAGCACAAATGTTCTTCCAATCCAAACAATCCACTCTTAACTTCAATGAGAATTTTGCTCACAGGCAACTTTCGCTCCCGAGACATCTCTTCCATAGTTCTTACAGCATAAA
Source organism: Parus major (assembly GCF_001522545.3). NCBI lineage: Eukaryota > Metazoa > Chordata > Aves > Passeriformes > Paridae > Parus > Parus major. Next base: position 18,373,620 of record NC_031781.1, read on the forward strand.
TAGCCCCTCATTGTTCAGTTTTAAAGAAAATAAATGATGCTTTCAGCCCAGTGCTTTTCATTGCCTGTGACTGATATCAGCAAAGCACTGGTGCTGGTTATGTCTATGGAGATACAGCCTTGCAGTGCAGATGTGTTATTTAAATTACAATGCTGGGAATACATTTGTGTCAGTAGCTTTCCATCTCCTGCACCAAGTGCTGAAGTTATGAGGGGAAGAAAGCCCTGTTTTTTCCTGAGCACCACTGTATTTTCCTCTTTTCACAAGTCAGTTTGTTACATCTGAAGAGCTTACTCATGCATCCCCATCCAGTTCATTTTTATTACAGCTCTGTGTTTGTTACAGATAAGCTCCAAGGATGCAGCTGAAAGCTGGGCTCTTTCCAGTTCCCATGTATTTTTTTTTTTCCTTTCCCCAGGTTTTAATCGTTATATAACATTGTGTTATGACACAACCTCCCTCTCGCTGAAAGAAAATTGCTAAACTCGGTTTATCGAATGTTTCAAGGGTACAAAGTTCAGATAAGAAAAGTTGAGATAGTAATCAAAAATGTCAGTGAGAATTATAAGTTTCTGGAAGTATAAAAGGGTGTTTCTTATATTTCTTTCCTCTTTTTCACCTCTTTCCTTGCAGTATTCTGTTTTCCCAAACACTCAATATTTGGGGAAATCACTTTTTTGTGGGCTGCTCCTCTTTTCCATCCCTTTTAAGAGAAAACCTGGATCTGTGGAAGGATCCAGTGGTCATTTTTGAGTGGCCATTTTTGCACCTGCCCTTGGTGGCAGCTCCTGAGAGCCCCAATTTGAGTTTCCTGCAGAAGACAAGGGAGCTGCTGCTGCCTGATGGTGACACCAGAGAGGAGAAGGGCAGATTTCCTTCTGACCCAAAGGGAAGCCAAAAAACACCACAGAGAAATGCTTGTTAAATATTAGAGGGAGAAGAACCTCCAGTGAGGGTATTGGACAGCAGGACAGGCTGCCTTGAGGGGATGTGAACATTCTGCAGCTGAAAATGATCAGAATTCAGCCCAAACTTAAGCTGGACCTTCTCTGGGGATGGACCAGATGACCCCAAGGTCCCTTTCACCAAAATTACCCCATGGTTTCAATGCCTGCTGGGTTTCTCTCCATGTGAAGCAGTTATTTAGCACCCACAGAACACAATATTGGTAATTTCAATCCCTTTTTTTCCCTTCTGCACCTTTTTTTCTTCTACACAGTCATTCTTCCAGATCAATCAAGTCTTGCTGTCACAGGAGACAATCACTGCAATCATTTACAGAAAGAATCAGCATAATTCTGAATGTTTCACACCCTAAAAAAAGGGGAGGATGACAGAGTTGTTCTTCTGTCCTAGAACTGAGCTGCCACTCTTGCCAAATCTCACCCACGGGCAATTAAGGATTCATCAAACACTAACACTCACGTTCCTTTGGGGTTCAAAGTGAATTAATAAAATATGGATGTCATGTTGCCTGTCAAAGATGGGATAAGGGATTGTGGGATTAGGGGTTCCAGATAGTAATCAAGGACAGTTCTTCCCTCCTGCTAATTAACTAGATTATCCCTGAGGCCACTTTGTGGGATGTTGGGGTTGAAATGGTCTCAGGATGTGTTGGAAGAAAAGCTCAGGTGTTCAGAAGGGCTGAAGGAAAGAGGGTTTGTGGTGATGTGCCCCAACTGGTCTCATCCATTGGGAGTTAAAAAATCATCCAAAAAGCCAGAGAGCAAATGTCCAGTGTGTGGGAAATCTTCATTTCTCTGTGTGTGACAGGACACTCCTGGCAAATTCTCCAGGATCAGACACACTGATTGCATTTACCTGGCCTGCAGGGATCCATCAGGTAACAGGAAAATAGGGGGAAACCTGCAGGTGTTTTTGGACACCCCTCAGATCCCACCCCTTTCGCTGAGGAGGTGGAATATAAATGCTGTGATTCCTCAGACAGTTCTTTTTTAATCCCAAGTAGCCAAGGAACGCTTCTGAGCTCCCAGATATCAGATTTTTACTGCAATCCCACTGTCCAAGCTGGTTTTTCATCCAGCAGGGATGAGTGATGGCTAAAAGTTTCTGCCAGCCTTCGAGCCAGAGAAGAAATTCCCTGAATTTGATCCCCCTTGATATTTTAGCCCTGCCAAGTCTGACTTCTGCAGTCTTATTGCCCTGCTCATTTTAGCCAGGACAAGACTAAATTTTGGCTTTCTTCCTCTCATCCCAGCTTCTGCTATGTTTTACTCCTTTTCCTCTTTCTTTTCTTTATTGAGTCTAAGAGGAGGAGTAAAAGGTGAGAGGTAGGAAAAGAAGAATTATCCCAGAATATCAAGATATCACTGTGATTTTGTTTCCTATTTACATTGGAGTCTGAGCTCCAGTGGTTGAAACCCAGCTGAAGAACAAAATCCAAGGAGAACCTCAGATTATTCCTGTTCTTCTTCTATTATTCATGAATTCTTCAGCAGTAAATTGACTGAAAAAATGGGTAAAAAACCTAATTTGATAATTATAAGTTAATAAAACCTCGACGCTGCTTACCCAGAAGTCGACAACCATAGATCTGCTCTGTTTAAGCAGTTTAAACACATAAAACTGTTAATTACTAATGCAAATTCATAGTGGAGGAAATGATGGTGCAGTTACACCCAGAGAATAAATGTTACATTTTTCCTGCAAACAATTTCTAGTTCCGTAATTTTGAGAAAGTCCAATATTGAGCTGTGTAAAATCATTACGGGGCTTTTTTGTATATAGAGCTGAGAGTTGAAAATTAGTTATGTAAAGATTTTTTTTTGACTGGCAAGGAGGATTAATTAGAGCCTTAATAAGGCACAGGGTGAGGATTTTGACAAATCACCAGAAAAATTGTACTGAGCCCTGGGGCAGAGGCTAAAGCAGGCCCGAGACACAAATATGTATTTGAAGATATATTAAAATATATATATTTTTATATAGATGTAAACATTTTAAATATATATTTTATATATTTATTCTTATATTTTTTTACATATGTATGGTTATTCCAGGTGATTTGGGGATGGAGGTCTGGATTTGCAATATCCTGGTGGTTGAGGATCCGAAGCAAAGGTTTGCACTGTCGTAAAAAGTGGGGCTGGAATCTCTGCAGGCACGAGAACAAATTCCTGCAGCTCCTAAATTCTCCCCTGAGCTTGCTCAGATTTCAGGGTGATATCACAAATCTCCCTCCCAGCTCGCTGTGCCTCACTGCATCTCGCTGAGTTTACACACAGCCAAAATTAAAATGTTACAAGAGGATGAAAGAAACAAAGTGAACTCCAAGGCCTGAATATTTGATATTCTAATATTCATTAAGAGGCAGTAATTATCTGATTGCATCTATTAATTCTGGCACATTACATTGCTTCAGTCTTTAAACTCTACATAAATTTTATGCCAATTAATTAAAATAAAAGGGAATGGGTTTTGTACACCCTCTTTATTCTGAGTCCTTTGTTCCTCCTACCTGAGTGTGTCCCTTTCACATGAATTATTGTGAATTATTGTGAATCAGGCACTTCCCAAGTGGGATGAGCTCTTGGGAAACGAGACAAAAATAAGAAAAGGAAAATATTTCATCTCTCACTTTCATCTTCAGAGTGCTGATATTAATAAATCAGCTCCAAAAAAGAAACACCTGCACCCTGAAATTAAGGATTGGAGGCATCTCTGATAATCCAGTTCACCAGTGGCTGGAAGTGGAAAGGAAAAAGAGTCTTGGAAGTAATATTGGAGAGCCTTGAGGTTGAGGAGGGATTTCTTCAGCTCGTGATTAGTTGTCTTTGAACCAGAGGAATCCAAAGAAAAGCAAATAAAAGTCAGGGTTTCCCAGGGAAACCACTGCAAGCTGGATTCAGCACTGTGCAAAACCAATACGAAACATTTAAACCAAAATATTTATAATAATTATATATATATGCGTGCAGATATCTATAAATTCCTGCCCATAATGATTCATTCAGACTAATTAGTTGGTAGAGAAAGATCTGAGTTTTTTGCTCTGAGTTCCCACATGGATTAAACGGGGATAATAATTCTTTTGTGCTAATTGTAACGAGCGTTGGAGGAGAGCCACGGAATTGTGAGATTTTATTTATTATTTTCTAGGAATCTCGGCCATTCCTGAAGTGCAGCCACCAAAGGGGGGGAAATGTGGTGGGAAACCATTTATTTTGTCTTCAGCCACAAAACCTCTTCATTTTCCTGTTAAATTTCAGGGGAAAAATAAATAAGAAAATTGTCAGATCTGTGTTTATCAAGGGCTAAATGTGATTGCTGCTCTTACATATAATTTGTTAACTTACGTTCACAACCTGCTGGAGAAATATATAATTTCAGTTCACATTATCCTTGTCACAAATATTAAATAGGTCTCAATAATTTGGCATTTTTGCAAGGTCTCTGTATATTTTATTTATAAATTTTATTTATATTTTTATTTTTTATTTATATATTATATTTCTATATTTTATTTACATATTTTATTTATATATTACCAGATCAGAAATTACAGCAATGGCTCAGTGAAAAATCTCTGAAACAGAGACGTAATCTGTGCTCTAATATTTATATCAAATTCAGGAAAAACATCTTCCCTTTCAAAAATACGTTGGATATCTTTATGAACGCAGGTGAAGGAATGATCAGTGAATTTTATATCCAAGATCTGTGAGCTTTAATGAACTGGATTCCAGTCATATCCATGTCTGCAGTCCCTGGCTTGGGCTCCAATTTGGATTTCTTGGCAGCAGCCCATTTTTAATTCATTTGTTCTTTGTTCTGACTGAGAATCCTTACAAATATTCCTATTTACAGTGGTATTTAGGACTCTCAGTGAAGAAATAATACCAGCTCTGCTTGCCAGCCAGAGGAACCTCATGGAAGGAAATCCTGGCAATCAGAGCTTTTTTTTTTTTCTTTTTTTGCCTTGTTCTTCCAGCTCCAAACTGTGTAATCCTTCCAGGGGAAAAGCAGGAAATAACCATTTTATGGGAACATTTTTAGGAGTTGCCCATCAAAAAGATGGAGACAAGGGGCCTGGGTTATAACAAACCTTCCCTGGCACTTAAATACAAACAGAGTTGTAGTTAAGTCAGTCGATAACACTTAGAAAGAACGAGAGGAAACCTCCCTGGAAACAGCATTAATTCCCCTGGAATTGACACTGTTTTGCCATTTATTTTTCGATTTGGAGATTAAACATGAGAACAACCAAAGAGATAAAATTGAGACAAAGATAACAGGGGGGTACCCAGCAGGGAAGAGGGGCAGGGGAGTGAGGGGAGCATCACGTAGCTCATTCCCTCTTTGTTTGCACAAGTCGATACTTTCCCTTTCCAACAGCACACAAAAGAAAAGTCTCAGGAGCCTTAAATTACTTTCACAGTCTTTACAGAGCACCTCTCCAAAAGCAAAATAAATGGGGTCTGCTGGGCAGCCAAAAGGAAAAGCCCATCTCAAGAGGTTTTGTGCTGCTCAAGACAAAACGCCCCCATCCCAACTCAGCCCTGGGGCGTTGCTGCTCTGTCTGGAAGGAGATTTCGAGTGAGAGGGAGAAACTGGGCAGCTCCTGGGGACCCAGGGCTTTGGGAAGGAACAGCTGGTGCAGCCTGTGGGAAATGGGAATCTGGCCTCAGCTGCAGGACATCCTCACCCAGTGCAGCCCAAGGTGTTGAATTCGATGGATTTGCTCTCAACTCACGTTGGGCAATCACAGGGGGGAAAGAATTGATCCAAACAGAGAGGGATGAGTTGGGTGAGCAACAGTGGGGTCCTGTAAGCTCTGCCTTTTTCTCTTTGATTACAAACGATGTCCTGGTCTGGCAGCTTGGTTTAGAGCATTGCATAAACAGTCAGAGTTGTAGGAATGGTTTTGAGTCTTAAACTGTAAAAAAAAATAAATTAAAAATAACAATCAAAAAACCCAAAACACAACAAAAACCCCCACTCCCAACAGCACATTTCTGAATGGATGGACCAGATTCACAATAGTTTTTATAGGACTATTTTTCATTTTCTTAAAAGGCCGACTAAACTCAGCTGTAGCACCTGTGGCCTTCACATATGGCAACCATAACAAGAAGTCCAAATAATCACTGGTATAACAGCTCAGAAGTCTCCAAAAACCAGGTTTCTGTGACCTCAAATACACCCACGTCCAAAAATTCCTCTGAGGGACAGTGACAGAGGTGGCAGTTTAAAATTTAAAACCATTCTATGATTTTCTGATTCTGGAATCAAAAGGCAAGTGACCTCATTGCTGCTGACTTTTCCCTTAAGGGTGAAACCACCACTAAATGGTTTCTAGAGGTGTGGCTGGCAGCTCTGGAAGGTCAGCTGCCAGGTCAGGAAAGCAGAATTTACCTTAGAAAATCAAAATTTTGTTGAGTACCGCTGTGTAGTGAGGAGGACAAGTCCATACAACTAAAAGTAGTGCAGTGAGACAGTCCGGGCAGAACTCAATGAAATAAAGATGAGCTGAGCTGCAGTTATTCATTTTTACTGGAGGCTTCAGAAATAGGACCTCATCTAGTGAACAAATCAACTTTCTGCATTAATTTTAGATTAAATTTAATCAATTAATGGCATTTCTTTTTTTTTTTCCCTTATTTTTGCCAAGGACCAAGTGGAATTTTACAGGAGTCCCCAAGCTGTCTTTTTAATCCTGTAGAAATAGAGAAAATCAGGAGACAGGGGCTTCTTTTAATTGTGAGCTAACACTTTTAAAGGCACAGAAGTGGCTGCACGGGAGGTATTTCATCTCTTCCAAAGCCAGCATGTCATTCCTTATCCTAAGGCAGAATATCCTTGGACTGGTCAGCTCTGGAGCAGCCAGGGGAGGCGGTGCAGTTCCAGTAATTGCTTTTTGAGTGAAGCTGGGTGGCTGGGAATCTTTAGCTTTCCATTTAAAGGGCGGATGAAACCATTCCTGCACAGCTCCCGGTCTCTAACCTGCTCCACTTCAGTGCTGGCTCCTGGTTTTACAGCTTTGAACTGGGCTGTGTCAGGTGTCCTGTGTTGGATGCTCGGGATGCAGGGATCCTCTGCTGGCAGGGAGGGAGAACGGTTGATCCTTTCTTTAAATTTATTTTTTTTATTTTTATTTTTTTCCCTTTTTTCCCATTGAGTGTGGGATGCCCTGTGCTGACCTTGCTGATCCTCGTGGTCTGTGATTCCCTTGGCAGGACGGCCATTCCTGTGGTATTCCTGATTCCTGTGGTATTCCTGATCCCTGTGGCATTCCTGATTCCCATGGTATTCCTGATTCCTGTGGCATTCCTGACTCCTGTGTCATTCCTATTCCCGTGGCATTCCTGATTCCTCTGGCATCCCTGATTCCTGTGGCAGTCCTGATTCCCGTGGCATTCCTGATTCCCGCGATATTCCTGATCCCTGTGGTATTCCTGACTCCTGTGGTATTCCTGATCCCTGTGTCATTCCTATTCCCCTGGCATTCCCGATTCCTGTGGCATTCCTGATTCCCCTGGCATTCCTGATTCCTGTGGCATTCCTGATTCCCGTGGTATTCCTGATTCCCCTGGCATTCCTGATTCCTGTGTCATTCCTGATTCCCGTGGCATTCCTGATTCCCGTGGCATTCCTGATTCCTGTGTCATTCCTATTCCCATGGCATTCCTGTTTCCCCCTCAGCCCTGCCCATGGAATGTGGAGGTGAGAGCGTGGTTTCCATGTGGGAAAGCATTCCCTGACAGGCAGGAGCTGGAGCTGAGGGTAAATCAGGACACGATGCTGGGGATGAGCTCTGGAGCTGCTCCGGAACCTGCAGGAGAATTTGGGGACCCGAGAGTTTTGGGACCCGAGTGTTTGATGTGATAACAAACATATCAAAAGATAACAAAACACTTCCCAACGTGGCTGTGTCTTTCCTACCTGCAAAACTTTTTAGAGAGTTTCATGAGGGTTTTTTCCCCCCTAAATGTAATTATCCACAGTCTGCTTGCCTAGCTCAGGTGTGATGTCACAACAAAACACCCCAGAAGTTCAAGGAAAAAAATAATCAGTGATATTTCAGCCAGCTCTTCAAAGATCTCTGAAACTTCTTACTTCCCTTGGATTGGATAATTCTGATTTCACCTCACTGTGAGGATTAGGGAAAGATCTTCTAGAGAGGGGTTTTAGTTTTGGAAGGAAATGCAGAGAATTGTGACAGCTGTAAAAGGTCCATGCAGAGAGACAGATGCTTTCAATTCAGTGGCTCTGAATTTTTTATATTCTCCTTGCACTGCTTCAGGTGCCTGCATGGAAGGCTCTGTTCCCACTGGAGTTTTGGTGCCAATGTGATAAGAACGTGAAGACTGATCATGTACACTTTCCTCATAATTTATTTATAACCACTTAATTAAGTTATTATGGACTCTTCTTTTTTTCTTGCTGGCAGCGAGGATGAAATTAATTTTCTTAGCCTTTCCTTTGGAGCCAGGATCTCTGACTTATCATTTCTCTGCTAAAACTGCTCTTTTTCAGAGGGCATTGTATTATCCACAAGAAATTCTGGGATGACCAGTTCAAAACCCACCCCAGGTAAAACTGCACCAGTAACAAAGCTGCTTTTTTTAAAATTTATGTTCAATTCCTGTGGCAACATCCCTGCTGCATTTCCTTGCTGCTTCTCTTTGATGCATTGCAAGACAAACAAAAAAGCCTCATTTTTTGTTTTTGCACTTTTTTTCTTGTGTGTTTCTTACCTGTTTTAAGTTTCCCTTTAAGTTTCTCCCAAGACTTTTTCCTTTATTTATTGCCACTTATGGGTCAAAATGTACTGGGTGAAGCCTCTGACAGGAGGTTGGCACCTCCTTTGCCAACAAAAACTGTCTTGGGAATGACAGAAACCTTTGGATTTGCTTCTTTGGACTCCCCTACCCACGTGGAAAACATCATCCTGCTGCTAAAGATGATAAAAAAAGAGAAACATCTGAGTTCTTCAGAAAACAAACAGGAGAGTTGACATTCACTACGTACTTTAACGCCTCATTTATTCTGAATAGGACTCCTCAGTCGTTGCCAAGAAAGACTTCCAGGTTTTAGGGCTAATATTTGCAGGTTTTCTCCTTCCTTTACACAGTATTTCTCTAAAAGCAAAGATTCCCTCTGGGTTTTCCAGATTTCTCCCTCCATTTGCTCTGTGTTCCATCATTCCCACCCAGCCCAGTGTGGCTCTGCTTTCCTCCCTTGCCCCAGCTGGGCTCAGATTAAGCCATCCATCAGTTTATGTTCTGTTTGCCAAAACCACCACTCTTCTCAAAATATTTGTTCAATACCACGGCGAGAGGAGGTTCATAATCCTCTGACCTGCCTTGTGAAATATTAATAAGAGAAATCACTTTGTAAGGGGTGAAAGGTTTTTTTGGTTTTTTTTTTCTTTCACTCAGCGAGGTCTCCCAAGAACAGCAGAAAATAGAAAGAAATTTCATCGTTCCCAAAACCCAGCAGCCAGCAGGGACCTTTTTTTCCTGCAAAACATTCAGTATTCATCCACCTACGAGCAAATAAATTAATAACAAGTGTCTTGCAAATGGAGTGTTTAAACCTTTCAAGTACAGAGGGCATAAAGCCAGCTCCTATTTCCTCATTTGGAAATTCTACCTTGGTTGGAAAGGCAGGATAAAACACCCCAGATTACCAAAATACCAGGAACTCCTATAATTTAATTTCCTGTAATCTCAGCCTGTGTGTGTTCAGTTTATTTTTCCCACAATCTCTTTTTTAATTTTCTCCTCAATCTCAAGTTCATAAATCGAATTTTACCTCTGCAGGTCTTGTGGATGTTAAATCCCTCGAGGTGGTGCTGCCATAACTTAACACTTGATTTTAAAAGTAGGATTGTGCTTAAAACTAATCTTGATCATTGGAAAGATACAAATATTAATGAAAAACACACTTAGAGCAAATATTTAACACTGTAAAATCCTGGGAATGAGATGTTGATTAGACAGCAAATGTCTAAATATTTTTTTGGTTTAATTCAAAGATGTTTGAATTAAATAGATTAAATAGATGGAGATTCTGCAAAATATATTTGTTGGTCATAATTTTCTGAGCAGTTCTGGAGTTTTCAGGAAAGCAGTTTCGAATTAGGAATGTTGAGATTTCCTACAACCCTGTTGGGATAAACTGCTTTTCTCTCATCCTGGATCGATGGTGCTTGCACAAGGACTGCACCATTTTTGGTATCAGAGAATTATTTAGGTTGGAAAAGAGCTCCAAGGTTGTGTTCAGGCAATTTCTTTGGTCTAGGGTGATATTGGTTTAGTCTGGAGTGTCCCTGGCCCCAAAGCCACCAGCAGGACCCTGTGCAGGGACAGCAGGTGAATGTTTGAAGGTTCTCCACTGGTCTCAACTCCGTATCTGTACACAGAACACAATTTTAATCCCAAATTTGCCTGCTCTACTGGCTCCCAGAGCATCCAACCCCCCTTCCACAGCTCCCCAGAACCTGGAGCATCCTGCTGGTTCCTGCTGGGCCATCATTTGGGGAGACACACCCAAAAAACCCCGAGAATTCTCAGCAGAGGATGAAGAAATGGAGAGTTTCCTTACAACTCACTGCATGCTTTGCAGGCTGATTGCCTTAATGGCACTCTCCTTACAAGTTCTTGCTGGGAAATGCTGTTTTCCTTCTCTTTTGGAATTCTCTGCATTAATAAGGAAGTTATTTATAGGAAGTGTCGCTCCGGTGTCACTCCATGCCAGACAAGACAGAAAGTGCTCTACAGGTGCATGCAGAGAGAATATTTTTTATTATCCTTTTCAGAGAAGGAAAACCCAGAGAGCCCCCTCCTCCTGCCAGAATTCCAGCACTGGAAGGAGTGACACTGGCTGTACCTGAGGGCAGGAAGGGAAATCTCCTCCCAAGGCTTCCAGGCTTTGCCTGAAGTATGGGAAAAGCTCTCTGACCTCTCCCCATCCTGCAGAAAACTTTGTTTTCCAGCACTGTCAGTCTGGCCTCCTTCTTTAAGTGCATATAAACACATAGAAATTAAAAATACGAGGTTTAGCTAATTAAGCTGGTGCCAGGAAAAGCTGATGGAAAGCAGAGAGCAGTGAAATCCCTGAGGAGGGAAGGAAGGAAGGAGTGGGGAGTGCTGGGGACAGCCTGGATGGGGCTGCCAGGCAGTGGAGAGGGCAAAGTTTAATTTCAAATAGAGGGAACACAGTGTGGAATCACTTGGGAAAATAGGGAACTGCCAAGGAAGGAGCAAAACATGGAATCACTTGGGAAAATAAGGAACTGCCAAGGAAGGAGCAAAACATGGAATCACTTGGGAAAATAGGGAGCTGCCAAGGAAGGAGCAAAACATGGAATCACTTGGGAAAATAGGGAGCTGCCAAAGAACCAAGGCCTGGAGAAACAGCTGCATCAGGCAGGGCTGGTGGTGAGGGGTTCAGGGTTCAGCCCCTGCACCTCTCACTGCTTCTTCACTGCTGGGGTCATGGCCTTTAAAAGGCCACCATCTATCCCTGGGAAAACCAGGCATCAATCCTAATTCCTTTTATCCAGACAAAGTGTGTGTGTGTGTGTGAATATGTATATAAAACATTGGATAAGGTCTGCAGACATAAATATAACAAAAAACCCCAGTGAAGCTGAGACTCTCCAAATCTTTGCTCCCTTTCCCACCCCTCTGCAAGCCTGTCCTGGTTATTCCTCTTTCCTTTTCCCCCAGGACACAAATGTTTTTAATTCCACCCTGGAAGGGGCTAAGATGCTTTCAGGGGAGCAACCTCCGTGCCTCCTCCTAGACACAGTCACACAGAACAAAGAGAAGAAAGAGCTTGATAATAATAAGTAATTATAATTAGCACATATTTAGTGCTTTTCATTTCCAAGGCACTGTACAAATATTAGCTAATGAATATTTGGTAAGCAAACATTTTGAGCTTCTGGAAGGATTATTATAAACCATGAAGAAAATACTTTACAATATTTGGCTGGCTTTTTCTCCCTGCTACATTTGCAAGGTTATTATTTGCTACACCTGTAACTTAATCATGGCAAGACATTTTGTGTTAGTTATTTTTATATTATTTAAACGCTGGTGTCTTTGATTACACTTTAAGGATGTGGAGGGTGTAGAAATAAGCTCTTTAAATCATTTTTATAAGGAAATAGTGTGAGCAATGTGGGAAAACACTGATTTTGTGAGGGAAAATATTTTGCCCACACTTTTCCCACTTGTTTTAGTGGGAATGTGACCGGCTTTGGGTCTGACCTGATCCTCCCATGTTGTGCTTGTGCTCCCAAGTGCGATGACCCAACAGCACCAACATCCCCATGTTTTCCTTCAGGCTGACACAAGGCTCTCCAGTGAATCCCACATTTGGCAATTTTGGGGATGCTGAGCAGCATTTAGGACAACTGCTTTGGTTAGAGGGCCCATCCCATGGCTGCATTTCTGGGATTCCCACCCTGAGGCTGCAGAAGCTGCAATGGGCACACTCAAAGCAGATATTTATAGAGATATCCCAATTCTTGGGGCAGACACTTCTCTTTTATCATGGATGAAATTGTGCTTCGTGGTGTTGGTGCTGAGGAGATGCACAGGCACAGAGACTGCACCCAAACCTCTCAGAAGATCCAATAACCCTTTGAAATTCAACCACCAAGTGCTCTCTAAGCCAAACTCCTCAGATTTAAATATTCTGCTGTGTACAGTCAAACTCTTCTAATGAGCTTTCCTTGATGGCTGTAATTGCTCCTTTCTTTCCTCCTCTTTGTCCTTGACTTTCAAGTTTGGATTCATTACCTTGTGCAAATTCCCTTTGGCAGCACAGTTCCATACCATCAATTCCCGCTTCGTTTGTACCCACGGTGCCTTTTTGAAGCTCACACCCTCTTATCTCTTCATAATCAATTCCCTGCTCCCCAAATATCCCCAGTGTTGGCACCCCAGTGAAAAGATTGGAGTTTTCAGTTCTCTCTCTCTCTTCCCTCACCTTGTCTGCTCCAGTTTGTGTTTCCAGCAGCAGCTGGCACTGCCTGCACCTCGCTCCTTGAATTCCACAGGTCTTGTGTGATCTCTGGATTAGTTTCTCTTCCAATTGCTTCTGCCTCGCTCTCCTTGCACAATTTGCACTCGGCAGCTGCTTCTGCCACTGCCTCTGAAGGCAGAAGTGATTTCTCCTGCCAATTTTCCACTTTCCTCTCCTCTCAAGGCTTGATCTTGTTGTGTGCTTTAAAGTCAGTAATAATATAGTGCGTGTGACATGTTACAGAGCCGGGGATGAAACGAGGAACACGGAGAGAGCAGCCAAAATATTTAATAACAAACTGTAATATAGCAGCCCAGGGAAATCCACACTGCTGGAAACAACACCCAGCTCTGCCAAGGGGCAACCCAGGCTCCAGGCATCAGCCCAGGCAGAAAGGGATTGGATGTGGAGCCGAGCACAGGGGTGGATCAGGGTTTGTGACTTCTCATAATTATTTCTGGTTGAACACAAGTTTAGTTATTGGCAATTACCACCGCACAGAAAAGTAATTTTCCACATACCTTTAATAAGAAACCTGTTCTAAGTTGCAGGGATGTTTGATGTTTTAGAAAATTCAATGTCTTGGACATTGGACATTGAACATTCAATGTCTTGGATCTTTGTTTCTCATCCCATTTGGAGTGTACAGTCTAAATATTTTAACTCCTGTTTAGAATGCAAACTTTTCTGCCTGGGACAGCTTCTACTCCTCATGGGGAAAATGAGGAATACAATGGAATTTATGTGATTTGCTAGCAATATTTGGGTTTAGAGTAGATTTTAAAGAAATTCCTCCCTGTGAGGGTGGGAGCCCCTGGCACAGAATTCCCAGAGCAGCTGGGGCTGTCCCTGCCCAAGGCCAGGCTGGACATTGGGGCTGGAGCACCTGGGACAGTGGGAGGTGTGGAATTGAATGAATTTTAAAATCCCTTCCCATCCAAACCATTCTGGAACTTTATCCTGTGTAAAGCCAAGGCACACATAGGATGGAGACTGATTTTCTCTCTGCCTTGACTCTACCTACAAGGTTTACCTCATAGAAAAATTAGTTTATTCAATGACTGGCATAGCGAATCCCCAGTTTGATGTAAAAGCTTTCAGGTTCTACATTGCTACAAATAATCTGTCACAAACAACTGAACACTTTATTTTCTATAGGGATAGAACTGAATGCAAACAAACAAATATATAGCCAACCAAAAATCCAAGTGAAAAATCAAACCTAAGTGGTGTGTGTGGCTTTTGAAGCTGTTTTAACACATAGATTAATATTTCCCAATCTTGTCATTTCTCTGGATGTCACCAATGTCCACATAATACAAAAAGTTCAACCAAAATTAAGGCAGGGATCATCCTTGAAATATCTCCAGTTCATGGGGAATATAAAGCACTGTGAGTGCTTAATGAAAAGTGACTTTTCTGAGTGACTTTTGGAGGTCTTGACGAGCTTTGCAAGTTCCCAGCTCCTGAGAACTCCGTGTCTGCATCTTCACTCCCCACCCACCAGCAGCAGCTCTGGGTGATGACAGTTTGCTGCAGGATCCTGAGACAAGGCAACAAAAGGATTTGTGCTCCAGGGTTTGGGAGTGGAAATCCAGGCAGAGTCACACATGGCAAACAGATTTCGTTCCTTCTGCCAGGAGCCAGGGTCAGGTTCAGCCTGTAGCCTTTCAAAACCTGACAAAAAGGCAAACTTGATTCTTGAACCTGATGAAAAAGTCCTAAACTGTTTAGATGGTGGGGATCATCAGGCTGCTGCTCAGCAGGGAGCTCTGATTCATCAGCATCAGGGTTTCCCCTCAGCTTTCTGCCTACATCTTCTACTTAGCTTGGCAGGGACATTGTCAGAGAATAAAAGGCTTTTTCCTCGTGTCAAAGGGCTGGCATTCATCAAAATGATAATACTTTTTACCTAGAGCACCTTTTAGATGAGGTTCATGAAGCCTGTAAGGATGATGATAAAGAGAAAAATGTTGCAGGATTTTTTATTATATTTTTGGCACTAAGACTGCTACTACATGAAATGGGAGATTTTTCTTTTATAAGTTTCCTTTGGCTTTAACTTTATAAATATTCCTTGGTTAAGTCAGTGGACTGCTTTTCACACAAAGCCTAATCCAAAGCTTGCTAAGGTCAACAGAAAGAAGCTTATTAATTTCATCAGACTTTTGAATCAAGCTCCAAGTGCAAAGCTTGCTCCCTGAATCAAACAAAAAGTTTTTGAAACACAAAAGAAAAATTCACACCTTCTAGGATCAAGCACTTCATCATGAGGATAGTTTAAATTCCAGTAAACCTTCTGGGAATTTTTTCTATTGATTTGGGAAAGGTGGTGTGTCCAGTCTGAAATATTGAGGGTGTTCTCTGACCACTGCTGGGTGCTTTCACCTTCGGGGAAAATGGGAAATGATATCCTAAAAAGGGGAGTTCCCAACCCTCCATGCTGGAGTGATGAATTGCAGGAAGAACACAGAGTGAAGTTCAGGCACAGTTTGGGCACAGCTGAACTTGTTCCACTGTCTGAAAGCAGCCAGAAGAAATTTTGGGTGGTGGTGGTGGCAGCAAGACCCAGCAGTGCTTAAACCTGTTGTTGTGCTCTGGAGAAGAATCCTGAATTTCCTAACAGGGAGCAGGGAGGGGATGGTGGAAAGCTGCCCTGGAAGGTGCCAAGGGCAGGAATGTGAGAGGGGCTGGAGCTGCAGCCCAGCTCACGGATTTGGGGTCACCTGTCTGAGAACAGGACACCAGATTTTCATGTCCTGCTCAGGTGCATCCCAGGAAGACTCAGGGAAAACTGAGAAGCTTCTGCTTGGGCTCAGTTATTTTTATTTTTCAGTGGCAAGAATTTAAATGTTGCTCCAGTCTGAGAAATCATAGATTTATAGGAAAGCTTTGAGAAAGGGGGAAAAGTGACCTGCAGAAAAGAGGAATTATTCCAGTATTTTTCACTGGTAGAGGTGTTCATTCTCAGCACCAGGGAGAAAGCTCATGGAATATCTCTTGGTTAGCACCAAACTGGGCAGGGCTGGTTGAGTCCTCTCCATAGGCCAAGAGCAGCAACAGAGGGAGAAATTCGGGGCTTTCAGTGATTTCTCCCCAACCTATTCTCCCAGATCAGCTGTTCCTGGTGCAATCCAACACATCCCACGCTTCCATCCACTCTTCCTCCTTGCATGGCCAAGATAATGAGAACCTGGACCTTCTAAATGAGCTGAGCTTTCAGTGAGGGTTTATAGGGCAGCAAAACCCTGCATGGGAAAAATGTCTCATTTGCATTTTCTCAGTTCACCTCAGAACCTTGGATATCTGCTCTCTGCAGACCAAAGCCACAAAGGAAAGCAGAGGGTCACTGGTTGCCAAAACACACAGAGCTGTCAGTGATCCAGCTGTGACTCACAAGTCTGGGTGTCCACACAAGCCCTGGATCACTCTCCCTGGGTTTGCTGTAAATATGATTCCCCACAAAGCTGCTGGTTAAGTGTGTGAGCCCCAGGGAGGCTGGAGTGAAATGATCTTTAAGGTCCCTTCCAACCCAAACCATTCTCTGATCCGACAATCCTCTCTGTAACTGGGACTCAGTCCTGGCCCACTCCATCCTAAATGGCATGACCTTGCAGGGACAATATTAGGAAACCTGATTTAAACACCCATTAGCTTAAATTTCCTTAAACATAGAGCTGTTTGCTTTTAATTATCTCTTTGTATGCCTGCCCGCATTTGCAAAGACACAGAGGGCAGTGTCTGCTGAGGTTCTGAAAAATGGCATGAAAATAAAGAATAAAAGACAAATTAATGCCATTAAAGATGGATCTCTACCCCCAGCTCCTGCCTGTGAGCTCCCCAAGCTCTCCCAGACTGTGTGGGGATGGGATGTGCTCTGAAAGGGAGGATTTCCAGGGAATCTGTCCTTGCCAGCAGAAGGAACAAGTTCATCCTTCCCAAAGACAGAGGAATTGCCTCATGGCAGATGATGGGGGACACTAAAGGAACACCAATAAATAACACCAAAAAAAATAACACACTTTGGGTGTGCAGAGCTCTCCTCCTTGCAAAGCACCTGGGGAATCCAGGAGTTGGTGAGCACAAAGCTGGTCTGAAGTTTATCCTCTATTTTATCCCCCAAACCTTGTCCTCCAGAGGGAAAAACCTGTGATAGAATTACCTGGATGAGCTCCTTGATCTTTCTTGGCTTCCTCCAGCACAGCCTTGCAAACCTGGGCTAAGATTGCCAAGGGAACAGCTTAAGAGAGGGCTCAGCTTCTCAAAGGGGATGGATATCTGCATTTCCCTCACTTCTAAATCACCCAGGCAATCTAAATTATCTGCTCTGTCACATATCTCCCAGTCTCCATGAGGAGATATTCACACAAAAATATTTTAACATGAAATTTTTCAGTCACTTTCTTTAGTACAGCGCAGAACTACAAATATTTATTGCTTCACTCACCCCACTCAGCGTCTGACATTTCTCCTGCAGTTTTGTTTTCCTGACTTTCCTGCTTCTCCCAGCCCAGCCTGTCACTGGGCAGCCAGTGAAAATCATGGGATAAAGTGAAATAAAGTGAAATGCAGTGCTGCTGTTTGGGGAAGGAAGCCTAAAAGCTTTCCAAAACCAGCAGGCTGGTGCCTCAGCGGATGAACACTGGCATTTGGCATTTTGTAATGGGTTAGGAGCCTCGAAATTTATTGTAAACTTAATGCAGCTTTACAGCCTATCTTCAAAACATTTACACAGCCAGTAAAAGATGATGGATATTTTCAGAGCACTCCTCTTCCCCAGCAGTTCCTGTTGCTGTAACCCTGCACGAGCAGCAGTGATTTGAAATATATTATTGATGTATCTTTGAAGATTTGTTATCTGATCCCTCATGTTTATTGCTGTTATGCAACTGGCTCCTGAGTGTCCTCTTCTGTGAGGCAGGGGTGAGGAGATAGGATCAGGGTGATTGTTATTTGTGTTATTGGTGTTGTGCTGGAAGAGGCAGCAGCCCAGCAGGGCTCCATTGATTTAGATCCCAGACAAAGGCTCAGGATAACAGAGTAGCTGCTCTTTGCATTCCACTTTTTAAATAAAACAGGGAAACAAGAGCAGAAAGAAAGCGATACAGGAGATAAACAAGCAGCAGAGAATGAAGTGCAGGAGGGATAGATGTGTGTCTGCACCTGCACAGATAACGAGAGCCATACTTTGCATTTAATGGCAGCCTCTCAATTGACTTCTCCGTGATGGAAGGTTGGAGAGGTGAATGAGGAGCAACATAATTAGATATCAGCACAGAAATCCAGCTTGGGAAGGTGGGCAGAGTTATAGGAAGGTCGACTCTTCTATGACTATTGGATCCTGGGTGTTTTGCTACTCCACACCTCCAATTTGATTTCAGTCAAAATGTGTTTTATGGACTTTGTGGCTCAGGAGTCGCTCCCTCTGCATGCACACTCTGACTTTATTTCCTCCCTCTGAAGCCAGGAGCTGGATCAAACTTCCAGTGCAAAGCACAATGGATTTGCTGTTGGTGCTGATTTTAGGGGCCAGGATGTTTCCCCAGGTGAGCAGGCATCACCTCTGCAGGGAACATCCCACTGGACCACGGCAAAGGAAAACAGGGTGTAAATGAAAAGGGATCTTCTCATCCCAGAATGAGCTGGCGAGAGCAGCAGGAAGGAGAACCTCCTGAAATGTTCAGAGAGAGCAGGCAGAGCAGAGCTGCTGCCTTTGGATGGGAGAAACACTAAATTCTCCTTTAGCAAGGGAACTCCACGGGAGAGCAGCAGTGGTTTTACAAAGCCAACAGGTCCAGCTGATCTGTCCTGATTTTCTTACTCATTCTGGAGAGTTCTTCACGCCTCCAAACTCTAACTGTGCTTTCAGCTCCTGACAATTTGCTCAGTAGTTCTCAATTCAGGTTATTTTCAACGCTTAGTGCAGATGCAATAGCAGCTTTCAGCACCCTGAACTGTGGGAGACACTCAGTCGAGCAGAGCAGCACTGGCACAACCTATCAACAGCCCAGTGCTGGAAATTAGACAGATTCCAGAAATAATGAAACAGCTTTGTGCCTTGTCTGCACCTGCAGGACAAGCTCAGCTCTCACAGGGAGCTGTGCTCAGCAGGGAAAGAAATGTTTTAATCCCCAGCCCAAGTGTCCCAGGCCAGGCTGGGCA
This sequence comes from Parus major, assembly GCF_001522545.3. Taxonomy (NCBI): domain Eukaryota; kingdom Metazoa; phylum Chordata; class Aves; order Passeriformes; family Paridae; genus Parus; species Parus major. Next base: position 18,392,784 of record NC_031781.1, read on the forward strand.
GGGCTTGGAGCACCCAGGGACAGGGGAAGGTGTCCCTGCCATGGCTGGGGGTGGAACAAAATGTTTTCCAATTTCCTTTCTAACCCAAACCATTTTATGATTCTAAGATCCTCTTCTACTGGGAATATCTGTTGTATTTATATGTAGAAATGCACTGTCATGTTTTCCAATACTCTGTGCAGTGCAGCCCACAAAAAGACTCCTTGGAGCTCTCCCTCAGGCTTTGCACAGAATGCACCCCTTCTCTTTGCTGTAGGTTTCTATTTTTATTAGCATTTCAAAGCATGGGCATTAAGAATCTCAGACATCCCAAATCATTGCTGCAGCCCTTAGGTTCCCAGGAACATATATATATATATAACCTGAATTATATCTGGGTAGGTTATATATATTTATATATTTTTTAATATATATTTATATTTATATATATTTATATATTTATATATGTATATATTTATGTATATTTTTATATATTTATACTTTTATATATTTATTTATTTTTATTTATTTATATATAGGTCTATTTGACAATGTTCTGTGTTAAAATTAATTAAAATTTTTAATTAATTAAAATTAATTCCTGGGAATCACAGAATCTTAGAAGAGTTTGGGTTGGGAGAGACCTGAAATCCCCCCCATTCCCCCCCAGCCATGGCAGGGACACCTCCCACTGTCCCAGTGTCCAGCCCCAATGTCCAGCCTGGCCTTGGGCACTGCCAGGGATCCAGGGACAGCCACAGCTGCTCTGGGAATTCTGTGCCAGGGCCTGCCCACCCTCACAGGGAGGAATTCTTTCCCAATATTCCATCTAAACCCACTCTCTGTCAATTTCAACCCATTCCCCCTTGTGCCATCACTCCAGTTCATGATTAAAACTCTTCTCAAGCTTCCTTGTAGCTCCTTTTTGAACCCTGGAATGCTGCCATTCCTTCCTTTATTGCATTTTCCTGTTCCTTCTTTTATATTTTCACATCTTTAGAACCAACACCAAACATCCCCAACCTCTGGGCATTTTTATTCTGTTTACTGCCAATAGGTGACATTTGAATTTTGGTTTTAATTGTGGCTGATTCTCCTCTCAGACAGGACATAATGCTCCTCCAACACCCCAGACTTGTCAGGATTTTACAGAAAATCACTTTTCAGGCAGAGAAATCACATCCTCAAACTTTGGAATACTTGGAATTTAATTCAGGAGAGGCCACAACCAAGTGTCTAATAAATACATTTCTGCTGAAGATTATTCCCACAAGGTGATACATTATAATAATCATCACACAAGAAATTAAAATTCAGTCTGGTTCTATACATTTGCAGGGTGGAATCTACAAGCTTGTATGCAGATCTGTTTGTGCATAAATTCTGTCCCAAATTAGATCTGATTTTCAGCACGACTTTACCATTCCTGTGCTATTTTTAGCTCTCTGGGTGTTGTAGTAATAGGGTTGCATTTCAAATATGATGTTAAAAACCAAAATTATGCCTTAGCCACCGTCTAAGTTCATAATTTTTTTCTCTAATTGCTTTGAATTTTAGAAAAATATTTAATGTTCAGTGGTGGAGCAGATGGAGCTGTGAACACTTTGCTTCACAATAATACACTTTGGTTCTGGCTGATGCTGGTGCTTTGTTTCTTTGTTATCTCATTAAATAAACCTCAGGCTGGAAAAACAAGAACTTCACTATTTTCCAAGAATTTCAGGCTCTGAGGCAGACTAAGCACTGCTCAGGGACAGGTGTAGAGAAATTATTGACAATCTGGGATTATTCTGCAGTGCTGTTTCAAGGAATAACACCTGACATGAGCAATGGGCTTGAAATTCAAAGTCACCTAAAAAGTAGATTTTTCTATTTCATCCTATTTTTCTTGTTGGTGACTATAGAGAGTTCTGTTAATTTTGTATTAAATCTGCAGAATTTTACCACGAAAAGACAGTTAAGGTCACATAACTTGATTTTTTTTTTCAAATAACAATGGCTGTGGTTGCCTTAATGTGATGACCTGGGCAATTTTTAGCTTCTTTTGCAAGTCTGGTAATTCCTATGATATTTATTGGATTTTTTTGATATTACAATATTATTGGATATTTATTGATATTACCTGTTACATGAAATAAAAATAAAAAATATTCATAGGATGCCATAAAATACACCAGAGCACTGCTTATCATAAGCCACTGATCTATGGCAGAGAACTTTAAAGTTTATTTAAAACTCCTCAACAGTTATGAATAAATTCCTGCCAGGAACTCTGTGGAGACACGAGACAGAGCTTCTCATCTACCAACTGGATGAGTTTCTTCATCCCATTACACGGATTTCAAAAATGAGGGAAACATTTCCAAGTGTGAGGTTCAGTTTTAGGGATAAAAGCATTGATTACCCACCAGATGGATGCTGGTTTGGTTTTATATTGGGAGGAAAACCTGTAGATAAATTTGCTTTTGTTTCTCCCAGTAGAAACTTTGGGCTGTTTAATTAAAGGCCTCATTGCCCCATCATTAAATTCAAAGAAGCAGATCTAATGCAAGCACTTAAATGTAATGTCACTTATTAGTCTTTAATGACGAGAAACATCCTTTCTCCAAAGAACAGCTGTAGGAATAGTGCCCATGTCACCCACAAAATTATAGATTATGGAGAGCATTAATGTGCATTTAATGGCTGTGAAAATATTCCTTTCTGGAAAGGGCTGTGTTCTTCCTTGTTCAGCCTCACTCGTGAGGGAGGTTAATTAAAGCCAGAACATCACAAATTCTGTAGCACTTCAGGTCATTCATCTGTACCAAAGTGGAACAGAATTCTGCAAAATCTCCCTGACAGGGATGACATAAAAGTGTCTGCTCCACTGCCTGGGAGAGATCCCTGGGCTGGGAACTCTGCTCAGGCTGTCAGCATCCAGCAGCCACCAAATCTCCCATTAAACACAAGATTTATCAAACCTTTCACAGATTATTCATTGCAAATAGATCCATAGATGTAGATACAGATATAGATATAGATAGATATAGATGATATAGATAGATATAGATTAGATATAGATATAGATATATAGATATAGATAGATATAGATGATATAGATATAGATATAGATTAGATATAGATATAGATATA
>NC_031781.1:18398455-18407018 GCF_001522545.3 Parus major
GATGATGGATGGATGGATGGATGATGGATGGATGATGGATGATGGATGGATGAAGGATGGATGGATGATGGATGGATGATGGATGATGGATGGATGAAGGATGGATGGATGATGGATGGATGGATGGATGATGGATGTAAAAAGCCCACTGTGTCTGTTCTGGCTTCTGAAGGAGTGTGAATGAAGGCTTATTTTTCCACTCTGTTATATCTCTCCCTCTCTAAAACCTCTCCCCCCAATTTCTCATTTTTGTCTCATCTTTACTCTGCTTTACTCATCTTCAAAATTCATTTTGTATAAGTCTTTCTTCCAGTCCCCACTCTGGATTTTTGCCTTGTGCCTGATCCCTCAATAACTTCTTGGGTTATGACAGTTTTCTTTGCTCAACTGTTGGCTTTTAGTTTTGGATTCTGAGAGAGTAATAATGAGGTTGTGCCTCTGAAGTAACCAGTGGTGAGTTCATCAGCTGCTTTCCTGATGTCCTGGAGGGTGTTTGCATTCAGCATTTTCCACATTGTAAAACTCAGCCCTGGTTAATAGGGAAATTGTGTCTTGAGTTGTAGAGCTGCTAATAGAAATGGCATTGCTTGCCACGAGATATTCTAATTTATGACTCTCTTTAAAGAACATACTTGCCAATTAGTGTCTTTATTAGAATAGTTACTTTTATCATTTGAAAATATGGCTCTTAATTGGGACCAGCTTTGCCTAAGGGAGGAACAATTGTTAATAAATAAATGAATAAACCAAGCCTCTCCACCAGTTCCCATGGAGGGAATCAGCTCATCCCATATACACACCCTTATAGATCATATTACTGATTATTCTTAAACTCCTTCAATTATTGAGAAAGACAATTTCATCTAACTTTATATTGTCTTCCTGGGAAAAATATAGGCAGGATATTGGAATCTGCTTGTTTATTAAAGCAAGTAGCTCATTAGGCATAATTAAGACCGAAGAAACAAGAGCATTAAATTTTTATACCACACCATCAGCTCAATAGCTCTAGGAAAGGCAAAAGCACCAGAGCTGCTCCATTAGTAAATTGATCAGGTCAGTGTAATTAAGGTGCCAATTTTGTTTGAATCTGAACAGAAGATGAGGACTGGTTGGTTGTTTTTCCCTTCAAAAATGTAGTAAAGAAGCTGTTTAAGAAGTAGAATTTAATAGGACTGAAAAGCGCAGTGAAGGGACAGATCTGAAGCAGAAGGTGGCTCAGGATGGTAAAGTGGGGACATCACAGTGTCCTGTGCTTGTCACATCTCTGTCACTGTGATTCTTTCTCCAATGGATGGTGACAAGTCAGAGCAGGGGAGTCACAGCAAAATAGAGACAATAAAGTGAGGGATTGTCCTGATGTGTGCTGGGACAGCTTCACCTCCAGTCCTGGGGCAGCTCTGGGCACCACAATAAAAGACCTAAAGCTGAGGGAGAGTGTCCAGAGGAGGAATATTGGTGTTTAATCACAAATACCTGCTTGCCTGACACCCAAAGTGTGTCTATTTTGAAATAAATGAAGAAACCAAAGCGGGTAAATTAGGTTAGCAGTCAAAGTCATGGAATCAGCGGCGCTGTTTTCCGAGCACACGGCATTGTGCCTCACAAATTATCTCCCAATCCCACCTGCTCTCAGATCTTTATAGCCTGGCCATCCTCTCTCCATGGAAAGGAAACAGATGGGGCTGAGAAAAATCCAAACGAATAAATGGGGTAGAAAGCGCCTCCAGCCTTTTTGAACAACATCAGGGCAGCGTTTCTCTTTTCAAGGATTTTCCTTTTCCCTCGCTTGAAAAAAAAAACCAAACAAACCTGCTGGAACACGAGATGTGAGCGGGTTTAATTCCCAGCTCCACGAAAACACAGACACACACACAAATATGCTCGAGATGCTTTTGGGCAGAGGCTCAGCTCTCTTCCTTCCAGGGCTTTGCTGCTGTTTTTAATCTGCTAATTGCCCGATCAATATTGCTATTTGAAACTTATATGAAAATGTGGGCAACTCGCTACACGTAGGGAATGTATGGATCCTTTTGCTGTGCTGCAGGACTCCAGCAGCAGTAATTTCAGTAATTAGGGCTGCTTTTCAAATAAAGGCCAGTTCCATGGATACAGGACTAAGATAAATTATGCCCAGGATAAGCTTATATTTTGCTGCATTCGCTTGCCCTTTCTGTGTTCATGTAAGGAAAGCCTGAATAAACATCTTTTCTCCTCCTCCCACCCCATGACACATCTGCGTCCTCTCTAAAGCTCTTCCCTCTCCTTAGCACTCCATCCCCTCCATCAGAGGTGACCTTACTTTTGTCCTCTATAAATTCTCCTTTTCTTGTCAATGCTTTCTTTTCACTTGTGGATTAGTTTATGGAATGAAATTAGGCAAAAAAGCAAAGGAAAAAAAAAAAAATCATGATTTTCCAGTGAATGTAATCCCCCAAAAAACAAGATATGAATAAAAGCAAGCAATATCAAGAAAAGAATGCCCTTGAATTTATTTTTTTTAGCCTTTTCAGTTATTTTAGATCATCTTATTAGAGCTTATTCGAATAATTTCTTGTCAATGTCAAGAAATAGAATGTAGAAAAATGAAGGATTTATTTATGATATAATTACGTGGCTATCTCAAAAAAGCACCATCACTGCCAGAGACATGCAGCTCATCAGCAGGAATTTGAGCAGAGAAATCGAATATTTTTGTATTTTTTGTGGACTTGGGTGCCAGCAGAGCCCACGTCATTGACTTTAGGCTTGCCAATGATGGCACTGGCTGAACTCAGGCAATGAAATCTGGGTCACTCCAAGCATGGAAGTTGTCCCAGGATCAGCTCTGGGGGAGGAGAGGCAGGCAGGGAGCTGAAGTTGTTCCCACTGGAATCTGCCCCTCAGCTGGCTGCTGGTGGCTCAGTGACAGGGAGAAAATCAGAGATCTTGCGGAGGATGAGCCACAAAATCATTGTGTTGGTGTCGGGAGAGCCTCTGTGCCTGTCCTGTGGGCAAAGGGACAGGTTGGACAGGGCTTGGAGCAGCCTGGGATTGTGGCACTGGATGGTCCTGAAGGTCTTTTCCAACCCAACCATCCTGTGAGTTTTTACAGAGGAGCAGACACACAAATATTTGGGCTCCATCTGCTCCGTGGTGCCGCTCCCAAACTGAGCCTAAAGCAACCTGATAAAACCCCCAGACCCCTCCTGCTTGTCACCAGGGACACAAATTGTCACCACAGACCTGTACTGGGCAAGTTTAACCCAAAAATCAGGGGGATGCTCACCTGGAGGTCCAGCTGAATATCCAGCGGCAACCAGCGCCGGTGACAAAATTCCAGAGGCAGATCTGCCCAGAGAGGCTTTTCCTGGGAATTCCAGGGAATTTCCAGCCCTGTCTCTGTGGGCTCCTCGCTGTCCCTGCTTTGCATTTATTGTCACACATTCCACCCCTTCTGCTGACCCAAACATTCCAGAGCTAAGGCAGCTGAACTTCTCAGCTCCATTTGTTCTGATGCTCGTCTGCTTTCTTTTCATGGTAAATACAATTTACCACAAACCCCAAAATCCTTGATAGAGACACTCGTGGACTTTAAAAATCTGTTTCCCATACAGGTTCATAATCCTTGTTGCTTTCTATCTGCCATAAAATATCAAATTTCAGTGAGAGAAAACAGTGGTTCTGAGGGTGTCTGACCATTGTATATGAGCAGAGATTCAGTAAAGGTGAATGCACAAGGGTCTAAGTTCCCAAAGTCCCATTAATTTCAAAATATGCCAAATATTTCCTTTTATTGGAGATCTTTATAGCTGATTTTTTTTGTTTGTTTCTTGTTTTTTTTAATTTTTGGGGGGATTTTTTTTTGTTGTTTTGGTATTTTGTTTGTGGATTTTTGTTTTGGTTTTGTTTGGATTGAGTTTTTTTCCTTTTTCTATGTTAACCCCATGACTTTATGGAATGAGTTTGTTCAAAATAGACCCCAGGAAAATGAGTAAAAACTAAAAGTGGCAAATGATGTTGATCCCTTTCAACTTTAAAGCATTTGAACTCAGAAGCTGCCACACAGCTCTGTTCAAGGTCCAGCTGCATTTTTGATAGGAAATGTGTTTTGATTCAGGAATTATTTGTAGACTTCATTAAAATGTAAATTGCTCCATGAAGAAATCTAAAGGAGATTGAGTCCAAAGATATGTAAATATTCAAATGTAATTGGGGTTCAAGCCCTATATCTCTATTTCTGCCTGAGCAGTTCAAACAGAGAAGAAGCTTTCCCATCCTTCTTGAAATCCAACAGAATTTCTCACAGAATCCTTGAATGGTTTGGGTTGGAAGGGACCTTAAAGATCATCCAGTTCCAACCCCCCTGGGTTTGCCTCCAGAAGCAGTCCTGAGGCACGAAATTCAATAAATGTTGTAAAATAAATAAATATTTGTAAAATAATACAAATAAATAATTGTAAATTAGCAGGCTTGGAGGATTGGAAGAGGAGAGATAGGAGGAATAGTGAAATCACTGAAATCAAGATGCAAATCAAGATGTAAATCAAGATGTGCTTTTGGGAATGGACCCATCCCTGGTGTCTGCTGCAGCTGAAGGAACGTTTGTGAGGTTCATTCTCTGTGCCCAGCTGTCACCCTGGGCTGGCCCTCAGCACCCCCTGTCCATCCCTGCAGCTCAGATCCCACCTCAGCAGCAGGGAAAGGAGGCTTTGGGAACCAGGATCCCTCCTTGCCTCCCTCCCCCATCTGCCAGCTGAATCCTTGCAAACCGTTTCAAACACTTCTATTCAATTCCCCATCTGTAAAGTGGGCAGAAATGCTCCTGGCAGGGATGGATAAAAAGAAAAGAGTCCATTCATGATTGGGGCGTGTTTGGACACACTCATGCCAGCAGAAATGGCTTGGTGGAAGATGTGCCTCCCTCTCAATTGCTTCTCTGACTTGTGGACATGAAATCCCAGGCACAGCCCCTCACCCCTGCCTGCAGGTGCTCATGGCACCAGCCCAGCGTGGATGGACACAGAAAAACCCACTGTCATCCCTGGAAATCTGCTCCAGGTTTCTGTAGCTAAGTGACACATTCTTTGTTTGGTAGTTTTGGAATTATTTTCAGCTGTTTCCAGTCTTGGGTGTCAGTAATTTCCTGTTATTAGCATGTGATGAATCCAGTGCTGGAAGGTGAAATCCATGCAATCCAAACATGAGCTGTTTCATCCTGCACAGTGCTATCACTTTAATAATATAAAAAAAAGCCTGAGTAATTATAAAACATACATTAATATAATGACAGATCTTGCTTGTTGAGGAACAGACTTTCGATAATCACTTTTTACCCAGTGCTTTCCCCAGAAATACTTTATGAGCTTTATCAGGGCAGGCAGTGAAAAGATCACCTCCAATTCATTTTAGAAATATGAAAAAGATCAATAGGAGAGGTGGTTGTTTGAACTCCCCCATCACCTGAGCCCTCCAGATGAGCACCACCTCCCTCCTGAGGTGCAGGAATCAACACTTCAGGGGGAGGCTGAGAGAAAGCAGAGCTGTGCTGGGAGAGCAGCCTGCCCTCTAAGAGCAGGGAGCTGCTGTTCAAATAAAAAAGGCAGTGCTGTAACACTCCTTGCAGTGCCTGGAGAGCGGGGAAAGAAGTGGCCAAGGGAAAGGGTGACAGGCTGATGTCAGGTGCTGGAGCTGCTGCTCTGATGGAGCCACTGCAGGGTCTGTGTGATGCTCCAAACCCCCCCAGCCAGCCAAGGTCACTCAGCCCTTTGGTGATTTGCTGAGGAAGTGCTGGTCGAGCAAACAAAAGGAGTTTGGAGCAGATTCACCAGATGCACCCCATTTATCTTGGAGTTCTGCACCTTTTCTCCCTGGGTGCTGCAGCTCTGGGGACATCTTTGAGCAGGAAGAATTCCCAGCCAGGCAGGTGCATGGTGGGGGGATGAAGGACCCTGGGAGGGGAAACTCAGAGGGAAAACTGTGTTTGGATAACTAAAAAAAGGCTGGACACACACAGGTGGGAGGGGTGGGGCTGCTGTCCCTACACAGCCCACAGCAGGGAGGTTCTCCAGGCAGGGAATTATCTGGGTCTGGATTTGTCAGCAAGGAAATCAGGCTGGGAATTAGAAGGCACCTAAACTTTGTAGGAATGAGGTTGTGGGACAATCAGGGAGGAGGCACCATGAGATCCAGGTGGGGTTGGGTGCAGCGAGGAAAAGCACGGTGTGAGGTGGTGTCTGGGGGTGTCAGAGCTGAGGAAGCTGCAGCAGGAACAGTTCCAAGGCTTGGCCAGGCTCCTTTCCTCCCCAGAGCAAAAGAGGAACCACAGAGAGGCAGAGCCACGTGGGGGAGTTAATGAGAGGCCAAGGCAGTGGCTTCCCCAACAAGTCTGAAACAGCATTTGAGTATTTGGTGACAGAAGGAAATAGGATTCTGATGGTCCTGCTGAAAAGGAAAAGCAAAGGCTGATGTGGAAAATGGTAACAGGGAAAATTCAGTAGTCCACCTTCCTTCCCAGTATCTGGAGATGTTTCACAGGCTGCAAAGAGTCCCTGAAGGGTGGAAAAAAAGGCAAAAGACCCTCTCAAAGTGCCATCCAGGCCATTTCAAACTTGTCTCTCCATTTTTCAGAAAGCTCTCCTTAATTCCATGACTATTTATTCATAAGGGCATTAAAAATAGATACCACTCCGTGGGAAGGAGATTCTTCAAGGGAGGTTTCTCTCTGTCTCCAAAGTCCAGCCAAGAGAGGGTCATTCTTCATCTAAACACCTGCACCTCTCCCAGCTTACCCAGCACAGTGCAGGAAACAATTCCAGCCCTGGGGGCTGCATGAGGAAAACATCCAGAAGGAAAAAAGGATAACGAGTTGTGAAACAAAGTGCTGGCAGTTCCTTGTTAATGGCAGCTAATTTTAGGGGCATTGTTTGGATGATGATCCGAGGCTGTAACTCTGGCTGTTAACTGATGTGTCAGCCCCCCAGAGCTGCACACTGCCATTATTTTATTAATCACCACCAATAAACCAAACTTCTGTGGGATTTAATTACTGGAGCCATTTGTTTTCTTTACTCGTGTTTGGGGGCCAAAGCTTTTGAGGAGGATGAGAGTTATTTGTTACTCATAGCATATGTTTTTCTTTAAAATCTGAATTGGGCAAATTTCATTAGAGCATTGTTGCGTTATTCACGTCAATCAAGTTTCCACTTAGACTGAATTAAATTGTCATTGTGTGGGTCTTTGGGTTTTGTAAAGAAATCCGGTAAAATTCACTAATTTGATGGATTTTTTTTAAGGAGACAGTGGGGACAGGAGCAAGAAATTCCGCATAAAATGCAAGGGAGAATCAAAACAAAAGCTTAGCTATGTGTCTTTGATATGTTGACAATTCCCATAGCTCAAGGTAACCTTTCTCTGCAACACTCCAGGGTTTCCCTTTATTACTGTCTGTTTTAATACAAGACCAGTTTTATGCTTCAAGTGCCTTTTCTGGTGAGCAAAACCACCAAGAGCAAAAGAAAGGAAGGAATATAATGAGCTGGGGAAAGACAGGCAGCAAAAATCTGGTCCCCCCACCACGATGGAGACCCCAGGAAGGTGACAGTGGTGCTGAAATCCTAGCTGGGGTTATTCAGCTAGGGATTCCAAGGTGGGTGATGGATAGGAGGGGATCTGCTCTTTCCCAGCAGTCATGATCTCTGGCATTGTCAAAAATGTAAATCAAGATCTCTAAATTTAAATATTTGTGGAGATATTTAGGCTGCCATTTTGGTATTTTAGTCTTTGGATTCCCATTGCTTGGCCTGAAAACCAGATCTGTATTTTACAGCCAAAAATGTCCATGTGAATCCATTCTTGATGCACCAAACAAATCAGCTGGAAAGCCTAGAGGATTTCATTTGATGGCTGCCCACATCTCAAAATAAATACTGTTTAGGTTTAGTTAGGAAGTGTCCAAGGAGAGGTTGGAGGGGGCTTGCAGCAGCCTGGGACAGGGGGAGGTGTCCCTGTCCATGGCAGGGGTGGCACTGGGTGGGCTTTGAGGTCCCTCCCTCCCAAACCATTCCATGATTCTGTGAAGAGAACCACCAAGAGGAGGTTCAAAGACTTGGAGCAGTGCCACGAGCCCTCTGTTTTCCAGCTCTCTGGACTCCTTGCACTCCATGGAGTGTTTGATCCTTCTGATTTTTGGCTGGTTTATTTTTACAGCCCAAACTTTACACATATTTTTAGGAGGCAGAGCGAGGAACTCGGACACGCTCTCAGTGCCATAAACTGTTCCCAGGTACTCCCGACACAATCGACTTCTGACAGAGACAGATTGGTTCCTTGGACTTTAGGAGGCAGGGGGATTTTTGTCCCAGTGCAGAGCAAAACCAGGTCTTGAAAAGTTTGCCAGACAGAAATGTTGCCATCCAAACAAACCAAAAGAGGTTTTGTTTCAACTGCAGTGACTTTGTAAGGCTTGGCCACACAAACACAGCTACAGGTGATGGGCAGGTGAGCATGGAAACCATGCCAGCCTCACCTTTGAGTTTTGTTTTTGTGCTGTCTCTGGGTTGTTGCCATAAAATAAAATAAAATA